>NW_027187367.1:92463-173254 GCF_028583685.1 Petaurus breviceps papuanus
GATAACTTTTCTGCAAGTTATATTCTTTTAGAGTTACCTAGAACAATAAGAGGTTAAGTGATTTGCCCAGTATCCCACAACCAGTATATTCAGAAGTAGTTCTTTATTTCATATAGCACAATAGTATTCCATTATATTCATATGCCACAACTTGTTTAGCCATTCCCCAGTTGATGGACATCCCCTTGATTTCCAATTCTTGGCCACCACAAAAAGAGCTGCTATAAAAATTTTTGTACATACAGGACCTTTTCCCACTTCTATGATCTCTTTGGGATACAACCCTAGAAGTGGTATCACTGGGTCAAAGGGTATGCACTTTTTTATGACCCTTTGGGCATAATTCTAGATTGCTTTCCAGAATGGCTGAATCAGTTCACAACTCCACCAACAATGTATTAGTGTTCCGGTTTTTCCACACCCTATCCAGCATTTATCATTTTCCTGTTTTGTCATCTTAGACAATCTGACCGGTGAGATGTGGTATCTCAGAGTTGTTTTGATCTGCATTTCTCTAATCAATCGTGATTTACAGCATTTTTTCATATGCTTATAGTTGTTTTTAATTTCTTCCTCTGAAAACTGCCTGCTCAAATCCTTTGACTATTTATCAATTGGGTAATGGTTTATATTCTTATAAATTTGACTCAATTCTCTGTATATTTTAGAAATGAGGCCTTTATCAGAGACACTGGTTGTGAAAATTCTTTCCCAATTTTCCACTTCCCTCCTAATCTTGGTTACATTGGCTTTATTTGTACAAAAACTTTTCAATTTAATGTAATCAAAATTATCCATTTTGCATTTTGTAATGCTCTCTATCTCTTGTTTGGTCATAAATTCCAGAAAAAGTTCTTGAACCCAGGTCTTTTTAGCTCTGAGACCAGCGTTCTATCCTCTCCACATCACTGTCTCACTTCAAATTCACAGAGCTACCTTTTATGTGCACCCTCTTGACCTTCTTACCTTGCTGCCATCTGAAGAGTGTCACCACTCCCTGGAAAGAAGAAAAGGACAGAGTTACCTTGAGTTCCCATCTCCAGGGATATGTGCCTACCTAAGAATGGACTATTTCTCTGGGGAGAAGGGTAATTCTTATTCCTGATATGTGAGGCTAGGGAAATTTTTTGGTATCTCTTCACATAAATAAAGCATATAAGGCCTTTCTCCTAGTCCCTCATCCTAAAAACCTGTCATCTGATTCCCTTTTTGTTTTTATCCTCCCATATCTGATCAATGACTAAATTCTTGCAAATGTTTCCACAATATTAAGAAAAGTTATCAATTATAAAGTACTTTACTGTTTACAAGCATATTCCACAAGATTTTTGCTTAAGGTGACTATGTGAAAATTCACAAAGGAACCTGATCAGCCTTTCCCAAACTGAAGAATGCTCAAGGAATCCAAAGAAAAACTATGATGTCTTCGTCCATGTCCAGACTACATAAAAAGACAACCAGTAAATAGTCTGTGTGGCATCTCCAACAGAGAAAGCAACATTATCTGAAAATACTTCAGAGGCCCTAAAACTGGCAGCACTCTGTGCAAGGGAGCAGGAAGCAGAGTCCTCAGGAGAAGCCTAAAGGGGGATGGAAAATTGTAATGTTATTTTTAAAATTTTATTAATGTTTTTGTAATATTTTAAGTTTCAAACTGTATCCCTACCTCTCTCCCTATTCTGCACTAGAAAAGGCCACCATTTTACACATGAACATTTTATATGTACATATACATGTAAGTATATGTATAACCATACTTCTATTTATGAATTCTTTCACTGGAGGTGGATAGCATCTTCCTTCATAGATCCTTTGTGGTTAATTTGAGTATTTATAATACTCAGAATAACTTAGTTGTTCACAGTTGTTCTTAGAATATTGCTATTGCTGTATATAACATTCTCTAGGTTCCACTCATTTTGTCCTTCATTATTTCCTGCAAATCTTTCCATGTTTTTCTAAAAGCAACTAGAGCATCATTTCTCACAGCACACTAGTATTTCATCATAATCATATACCACAATTTGTTTAGCCATTCCCCAATTGATGGGCACCCCCTCAATTTCTAGTTCTTTGCCACCATAAAGATAACTGTTACAGATATTTTAGAACATATAGGTTATTTTCCTTTTTCCCTGATCACCTTGGGAAACTAACCTAATAATGCATTGCTGGGTCAAAGAATAAACACAGTTTTATCACTCTTTGGGCATAACTCCAGATTGCTCTTCAAAAAACTGTAACATTCTGAACACAGATGCAAGTCTAGGATCTAGCAGCATTATGACCAAGATGCTCCAGAGAGGTTGGAAGTTGACAGCAACCTAGTCTAAGATGTTGAGAAGGCATTGAAGGTTGAAGCACTCTAATCCTAGACAATCCAGGGTTTTCTGAAACATATACCGTGTTTCCCCAATAATAAGACACTGTCTTATTAATTTTTTTGGACAGAAAAACACCAGAGGGCTTATTTTCAGGGGAGGGCTTATTTTAATGAATATTGACAGTAATTTTAATAAACAGGTAAATGTGAACAAAAAAATGTACCTTTATTCAATAAGCAAATCACTGGGGAAGAACAGGATGACGCGCTCACTGCTGCAGCTCTGATTGGATGCAGCTCGGAGTGCGGCATGCGTTTCACCCGGGGGGGAGGTGCATACAGAGGGTACTGTAATGTAGCATGTAGCGCAGGGGATCACCTTCACTACGGTAGCGATCTCAATAGGGCTTATTTTCGGGGGAGGGCTTATTTCAGAGGAATCTTACACAGTAAGGGGAGGGCTTATTTTCGGGATGGGTCTTATTGTCGGGGAAACACGGGTAAGCTTTCCCAGCACAAATACACCAGAGAAGGTAGAAAAGCAAATGGCACAAGCCCAGGTAACAAACAAATCAGTAAGTATAAACAGGGCCTGACTATCCCATTCAAGAATGTATGAAGGGACAAAGAATGGTTGTGGTACAGAGTCCCAAATCAGGCTTGAGGCTGAAGATATGAGTAAACAGAAGACACTGAACTCTATGAAAAATATTACAGCTTATGAGATGCCCAAGTGGTATCCACAGGAGAGAGTTATTCTATGACAACCAAAATCAGAGACTCAGAGAAAAAAAATGGCTTAACCACAGTGACTACTAACCAAAGAAAAATGAAGCAAGAGGATAAAAAAAAAAAAAGAAATTGTAAATAAAATAAGAGAACTGGAAGAAAAAAATTGAAAGGTGATTAAATAGCTTTAAATAGAAGGCATTAGCTCACAACTCAATCTATGAGAAAATAAGAAACATTAGAACAAAATATTACAACCAAAAGAATGCGGGGGTGGGGGAGTACCTCATATCAAAAACAACTGACCTGGAAAATAGATCAAGGAGAGATAATTTAAGAATCATCAGACTCCTTGAAAACCATGACAAAATAAAAAGCCTGGTTATCATATTTCAAAACATAAATAAAAACTTCTCAGATCTACAAGAACCAGAGGGCAAAGTAAAATGGAAAGAGTCCAATTTGCTGCCTCCTAAAAGAAACCCCAAAAGGAAAAATCCCAGGAATACCATGCTCAAAACCTAGAGTTTTCAGATCAAAGAAAAAAATACCATATAACACCCCTTCTGAGGTACTCACCCAACTTACACTCAAACCCTGGAGTCTGGGTACCTGGAGGGTAGATGCTCATTCTTCTGAATTTGTTCATACCTAGTTTATACCTCTGATTTAACTCAATCTTAAGTTTAGGTGACACCTTAAACATAAACATTTTGGAAAAATTGGATCCTACAAATCCCCTAAAACTCCCAAATCTATACAGATATGGTCTTGATACCTAAACCAGGGAAAGACAAAACAGAGAAAACAAAGTATAAACTAATATCCCTAATGTATATGAAAACGAAATTATTTAATAAAATATTAGCATAAATACTATAACAATATATTCAAAAGATTATGTAGTATATACACAAATATAAGCTGTATACACACATATACATACACATATGTACTAGGAAATGGTCCAAACTTAGGAAAATTATAAATAATTGTGGCCTTTCCTAGTCTCCCTTAATGTTAATGGTTTCTTATTGTTGATAATCTATAATTTATCCTATACACACACATACATATATACATATATATGTATAGTTTGTACATAGTTGTTTACATGTTGATGGTTCTCTTTAAGAACAGGGACTATTTTTTGCCTTTCTATCCCCAGCACTTGGCACAGTGCTTGGCACTTTATTAAGTGCTTGACACTTAATAAATACATATTGACTGACTAAGCCTTGTAGTAGGATTTTTTTTTTTTTGCTTTTTGGAGGGCAATTGGGGTTAAGTAACTTGCCCAAGGTTACACGGCTAGTATTTTTGTGTGGGTGTTAAGTGTCTGAGGCCGGAACCGAACTCGGGTCCTCCTGACTCCAGGGCCGATGCTCTACTCACTGCGCCACCTAGCCGCCCCAGAAGAATATTTTTTAAAGCCTGCTTTTTAATTCTTTTAGTTCCTCTATAAGAAATTTTTCATTCCTTCATAAAAGAAATACTATTATTTTTTCGAACCAAAAACCATTTCCAGACTTTCTCATTGGTCTTAATAGATTCTTCCCCTCCAAGAAACCCCAAAGTGAAGGGATGAGAGCAGAAGAAAAAAGAAATCATACATACCGTTTTCTGTGTCACTCTGTAGACCAGAAGAACACCCAAGAATCACAGGAAAAGGAGGACATTTGGTGTATGGGGGAATCCTCACATTCCCTCGCGATGTCACCTTCCCAATAATTGCTTGCATTGGCATGAATAGTGACATCTCTAAGTGTGATGCTGTTTGGGCACAGATTTCCTCCTCCTTGCTGTTCTGGGATTCTTCTTTGAGACCCTGAGTTCTACTGATGAAGAGAAACAGGGTATGTAGTACAGGGGTGAACAAATTCAGAAATTTCAAAATTATGAATTAGGAATTAAGCCTTTCTCCCACTAAATATTTCTCATCATAGTAGACCCTCCTTCCCCTAGTGGCCTACTCCTCTACACGGCTGCAGTCTTTTTTTCATTGGTTTAACTCCTTATGATACACTTCCTTCACAATGATTGGTTATTGTTCATCCTTTATACTCAAAAAGGAAAAAAATGACATCATAATATTGGGGTTAAGATAGTCTATTGTGTTCAACTGTGGATGATTAGAAGGATCTACCACAGGTCAGGCACAAATAGTCCTTTTTTGGCATTTAGGATGGAAACATTTCTAGATTTGTGCTTCTCATGTTTCTTTTGAGCTACTGCAATTCTGCTTTTTTAATTGAGCACAGCACCTTTTTGAGGTGGGCACAACAACAATTGGTAATGAAATGGGAAAGTATAGATAAAAAAATTATAGGATCAGAGATGTAGAGCCAGAAGGGTTCTCAGAAATCACCTATTCTAACCAGCTCACTTTAAGATGAGAAAACTGGGGGCAGAGCCAAGATGGCAGTGTAGAAGCAGGAAAACTCCATGTGCTCCCCCCATAACCACCTCAAATACCTATAAAAATGACTCTAAACAAACTTTAGGGCTACAGAACCCACAAAGTGATGCAAGAAACAAATCTCCCTCTGAAGACAGCCCAGCAGGCAGACAGAAAGGGTTCATTGAAGCCTCCTGGGAGAAGAGCCTAGTCCCCTGTGAGCCTGTGATTTTAGCCTCAGGGTGGCCCAACCAATTATAGCTAGAGGGACATCAGGAGAGTAGATCACCAGTAGCTGTTGCTGTTTCCAGAATTATCAACCCATAGATGCCAAAGACAAAGTAAGAGGTCAGTGTAGACTTTGGGAACAGAGAGTCCTGGAGTGCATTCCGTCCTCTGCCCCTGGAGGGAGAAGCAACTGATGCCTGGCTACTTCAGAGCTCCTGGCCTGCAGGTTGTAGGGGGACCAAGTAACCACTCAGAGGGTAATTTCTCTTGTTTAACCTGCTTGGATCTGGATTGCTGCCTTGGGTGGAGGTCCTGGGGAGTGTGACCAGGTGCCAGAGCCTATGGAGGCTTCAGAGAGGGCACCCAACTAATAGCTCTGGCAGCTTTGAAAACCCCAGTAATTTGGGACAAAGCTCTCCTCTCTGGAAGCAGAGTTCTACTGTGGCAAAAAGCTCAGAAGTCAAGTAATTGAGCAGCAACATGAGCAAGCAAAGGAAGCAAAGCAAGCACAGCAATACGACTTTGGATTCCTTTTCTGGGGACAAAAAGGATCAAAGCATGGAACAGGAGGAAGACAACGAAGTCAGAACTTCTGTACCAAAAGCTTCCAAGAAAAATATGAACTGGTTATAGGCCATAGAGGAGCTTAAGAAGGATTTCGAAAACCAAATAAGAGAAGTGGAGGGAAAATTGGGAAGAGAAATGAGAATGATGCAAGAAAATCAGGAAAAGAGAGCCAACAACCTGACTGAAGAAAATAACACCTTAAAAAATAGACTAACTCAAATGGCAAAAGAGGCTCAAAAAGCCAGTGAGGAGAAGAATGCCTTAAAAAGCCAAATTTGCCTGATAGAAAAGGAATCTCAAAAGCTCACTGAAGAGAATCATTCCTTCAGAATTAGATTGGAGCAAATGGAAGCTAGAGACTTTATGAGAAATCAAGATACTATTAAACAGACCTAAACAAACAAAAAAATAGAAGGCAATGTGAAATATCTCATGGGAAAAACTACTGACCTGGAAAATAGATCCAGGAGATATAATTTAAAAATTATTGGACTACCTGAAAGCCATGATCAAAAAAAGAACCTAGAAATCATCCTCCAAGAAATTCTCAAGGAAAATTGCCCTGATGTTTTCAAACCAGAGGACAAAATAGAGTTTGAAAGAATCCACCAATCACCTCTTGAAAAAGATCCCAAAAAGGAAACTCCTAGGAATATTATAGCCAGGTTCTGGAGTTCTCAGATCAAGGAGAAAATATTACAAGCAGCCAAGAAGAAACAATTTTAATATTGTGGAAACACAATCAGGATAACACAGGATGTGGCAGCTTCTACATTGAGGGATCAAAGGACTTGGAATATGATATTCCAGAGGTCAAAGGATCTGGGATTAAAACCAAGAGTCACCTACCCAGCAAAACTGAGTATCATGTTTCAGGGGAAAATATAGTCATTCAGTGGAATAGAGGACTTTCAATAATTCTTGATGAACAAACCAGAGCTGAATAGAAAATTTGACATTCAGATACAAGAAACAAGAGAAGCATGAGAAGGTAAACAGGGAAAAAAAATCATAAGGACCTTATCAAAGTTGAACTATTTACATGCCTACATGGAAATATGATAATTGTAACTTATGAAACTTTTCTCAGTATGAGAATAGTTGAAGGGCATATAAATGTGTATATACATATATATATATATACATGCATATATATGTCTATATAAGATGGTATATTGGCATATGAATACATTTGTGAGTGTGTGTGTGTATGTGTACAGGTATTCATAGACAGAGGACAATTTGGCACAGGACCAATTGAATAGAAAGGGATGTGATACTTAAAAGGTAAAATTGAGAGGTGAGAGAGGAATATAATGAGAGGAGATGGGGAGACACAGCAAATTATCTCATATAGAAGAGGTAAGGGAAAACTGTTACAATGGAGGGGAAGAACAGGAAGGCAAAAGGGAATGGGACAACCTTACTCTCATTGAATTTGGCTTAGGGAGGGAATGACTTAAACACTAAACAGGGTATCTCACCCTACAGGAGAGTAGTGGGGAAGGGGATGAGAGGGGGGATGATGGAGGGGAGGGTAGTTTGGGGAAGAGGGAAGTTAGAAGCACACACTTTTGAAAAGGGACAGGGTCAAAGTACAGAATAGAACAAGTGGGGGGCAGGATAGGATGGAGGGAAATATAGTCAGTCTTTCACAATATATCCACTATGGAAATGTTTTGTGTAGCTACAAGTATACAACCTATATTGAATTGCCTATCTTCCCAGTAAGTGTGGGTGACAAGGGAGGAAGGAAAAGAATCTGGAATTCAGAGTTTTAAAATCAAATGTTTAAAATATATATTATTATTATTTTACATGCAACTAGTAAGTAAGATATATAAACACTGGGGTATAGAGATCCATCTTGCCCTACTGGAAAGTCAGAGGGGGAATGGGGGAGGATATAGGAGAGAGCAGCTTGGGGGAGGGGGCATATAGTGGGAGAGGTGCTTTGGGGTGGTGGGTAGGCGAAAGACAGGGAGAAAATTTGTAACTCAAAATCTTGTGCAAATGAATGCTGTAAACTAAAAATAAACAAAGTTTAATTTAAAAAAAAAGAACAGCTGTTGTGTTCTGCAAAATGCAAAAAAATAAAGATGAGAAAACCGAGACCCAGGGACGTTAAATGACCTAATCAAGATCCAACAGGCAGAACGTGTCAAAGGCAAGATTTGAACCAAGGAATCCAGAGCCAATCTTATCACGCACTGAACCAATTAAAGAGTGAAAAGACTCCAAAGATAATTGGGTAATTCCTAATGAAGAAAATGAGGTCCAGAGAGAGGAAATAGGGTTTTTTTGGTCTCCCCCGCCCCTTCATCAAGCAAGTTAGTACCAGAAGTAGAACCCATTTCCTTACTAAGTCCTGGCATGATTTTTCCTGGAAGCTCTGCTTCCAGAGACTTTCTTTGCTTTGAAGGGAATTACAGGTATGGAATACTATATATTACTTCAGACTCAGTTGATATGTTTGTGAGTTTTAGGGAAATTGCTCCCTGTCATCCTTTTTCTTCCCCCTCTTTCTTTTTTGGTCTTTATTATAAGGGACAACTCCAAGTAGGGGAGGGAGAGGGAAATATTTGGAAATGAAAATGATCCAAAAATAAAGGATATGAATAAAGATTTTAATTCCCTAACAAGACTTATTTCTTTATCTATGTAAGCTTTAAAACTAGCCTATTTACGACTCTGAAAAGCTTAAGAACTGATCTATTCACTGGCCAAACATAATTCCAGAGGACTCATGATGAAACATGCTACTCATCTATCAGAGCGGTAATGGATCCAGGGTGCGGGCTAAGAGAGGTAGAGATAGAAATAGAGAAAGAGATATATGTATATGTATACACAATACATAGAAGTAAATAGATATTTTATATGTTTGTACACACACACACACACACATATATACACAAACACACAGTGTGCATGTCCAATGAACAATTGTCTTTTGCTTGACTATGCATATTCATATTTGTTATAAGTTTTTTCCTTTGGGGGTGACACAGGAAGGAGAAAAGATAGATTTTTTTGTTCATTTAGAAAAATTAATTAGTCTATATACCCTATTTAAGGTAAGCAGTACTTGAAGCACAAAGTTGGTTCAACTGATTTCAGATACCCTTTACAATGCATCTCCTTACTTCAATTCAGATACAGATAGTTGAGGATTTAGGTCTTGGCTTGAGCTGAGGCTTGAGTTTCCTTTCAAGCTGTCCCCACTCCCTGAAAAGGGAAGGAGGAAAGAAAAAGAGTTGTTACTGAGAGATTATGGGAGAAAAACTTTTCAACATTAATGCAAATATGTGAAATAGGACCTTCTCATGGGATGGACCTGGTTCTTGGACAACAGAACTGACCTTATTATTATTTTTTTGCTTTTTGGAGGGGGGAGGGTGGGGCAATTGGGGTTAAGTGACTTGCCCAAGGTCACACGGCTAGTTTTGGTGTGTGTGTATGTGCATGTGTGTGTGTGTGTGTGAAGTATCTGAGGCTGGATCCGAACCCAGGTCGTCCTGACTCCAGGGCCGGTGCTCTACTCACTGCTCCACCTAGCTGCCCCTGAACTGACATTATTAATCAGATATAAATTAGAGAATACAATTTACTAATTAGCAGGAAAAAGGAAATGGGCAAAAAGAAAAAAAAATTGAATTTAAAACATTCACCTCCAAAGCCAATGGGACTCAATTGAAACCAAAGAGGAGAAAAGGAGAGTCAGTAAATAGAACACAAGTCTTATATAGACACCTGTACAACATGAACATCTGGAGGGGGGAAAACAACAATCATCCTTCTTCTCTGTTCCAGTCTATTAAAATATAAATTAGTCTTAACTTAAATTTCTACTGATTTTATTAAAAATCTGTTATGAAATTCATATTCCAGGCTCATTTTCTTGGCCAATTAAAATCCTAGGCAAATGCTCACTGGGAGGATATGAAACACTCATTGTGGCCATTTATAAATAGATAAGGTCAAGCCTAAACAAAATGACAAAATCTTTACCACCACACTAACCTTAATTTCCCAAGGTAGGACTCCATGTACAAAAACATCTCAGGCAAAAAGAGGGACAGTCCTCACCACTAAACTTTAGACTTCTTCTTTGATGTATCCTTAGTTTTTGATAAGCTCAGACCAGCTCTGCTGATGGTGTTCCTTTGATTGTCAATGCCCCAGGTTTTGCCTATGATGTTTCTATCTGTGTGGTACTCAGAGAACTCAGACTTTGTCCCACCATCAAGTATTTCTTCACCAGTCTTCTAGCACCCATGTTCTCTTATTCTATAAATCTATTTCTCATCAATCATAAAGGAAAGAATCTGTTATAATTTATTTATTTTTTAAGTAATACTTGCATACAAAGGTGTCTCCCCATGATTTACACTTTTAATGGTTTATCACTTGATATAGAATGCAAGGCTTTCTTTCTTGTTAAAAATCATTTTTGGCATGAGCAAGTAGGTGGGAGAAATGTTTTGAAGGACAAGGTACAGTGCCCTTGAAATCATATTATACCTCAGGCCAGGCTTGAAGGGAATCCCTTTAGTCATTTGAGGGAAATATTCCAGATGAAGTATAAGGGGAGGGTGGTGTCATAAGGGATGGTGAATATCAGTTCAAACTTCATATTGAGCAAGAATTAGCATCAAATATGTAGAAATGGAAAGGACCTTTGAAATCATAAACACAGCTTTTCAGAGCTTTAAGGCATCTCAGAGCCCATCTAGCTCAACCCATACTTAGAAGAAAAAATCCTCCATAACATACTTAATAGTGGGGACCTTCTTTCAAAGTGACACTATTCCTTTATTCAGGCATCCAACGTGTTCCGAATGTACAAAATTGTACTGTTGTCTTTCCATCTTTTCCATAGGAATAGCACAACAGACTATTAAATGTTCTGCTAAAGTCTAAATAAAATATATCTATAGCATTCTTCCTATCTACCAGTCCAGTCCAAAAAGGAAATGGGGGCTAGTGTGACATGACTCGGTAAAGCTGTGCTGGTGGGAGGTTTTTTTTTGGGGGGGGGTGAGGAGAGTGACTGCTTTCTTTTTGGCTAATAACCATCCTTTCAATAATATATTGTAGAATCCTTAGAGGCAATAGTTCATCAAAACTCTCCCTTTGTGCATATCTCTGTTTCTGTGTCTTTTTTCTGTGTATTCTCTTCTGTCTTTATGTCTCTCCCCAAGTCTCACTTTCTATATGTGTGTCTCCTCTCTGCTCTGTTTCCTTCCTCCTTCCCCAGTCTCTCTTCTTAAACTGAAGTATATTCTTAAATCACGTAATGTATTTTTTTGAATAGAGCTTTAAGCTCCTTGTCATCAACTTGTACTTACATGTTTTTCTTTTAAAAGGTCATTCCATAAGGATCATGTTTGTTAATGTCATTTATAATTAACTCTCTGAAGAATTACATTTTTAAATTTTTGCTTAAAGGATGAAAAATTTTCTCACCTCCATCCTAGGTAAAACCTGAACAAAGTAAGAGTTTGGTCTATTTTCAATAATTTCTTAACTTGTCTGCCTATCTTGGAGGGTATGGCAGTCTTGGCCATACCCTCCCCCCACCCCTCTACCTTGACCACTGGTGCCAGAGTAATATTCCTAAAGTGTAGCTCTCATTGACAGAAGGGACAAGAAAGCCTCCACAGGCATTACCAAAGAAACAGCCACATGGAATTGGTTTACCAGAATTGCCTTTCAAAACCCAAAGTTTAAAAAAATGTGACAAAATTAAATATCAAAGAATATTTCTGTTTGTATTTGTAATTCATCAAATTATGGTTGTTACACATAGCCTGTGTGTCACTGGGCAAATCATTTAAGTGGTCAGTGCTTCCAGGCAACTCTAAGACTCAATTGCAAAGTCACTGTTGATTAGTTTTGGTAGAGCCTTCCCGCAATAGAATCCTAGGTCCAATCCAAAACAATTATGTCTCTTCTAGTTCAGGATATAAAGTAGAACAAATAAGCAGAAATGGGATTTAGTAATTGGGGCTATTTCAACAATCACATCTGATTCATTTGGTTGCATAAATTCAGCCGCAACAGAATTGTCCCGGCTACGAAACCTAACAACGAGGAGGTAGGAGCAGGAGGAAAAAGACAGGACCCCGACCTATCTCTATATCACTCTGTAGTCCAATTGGCAGTCCAGTCTCCAAAGAGAAGGGAGAACTTTTCTCCTCTGGAGGTAACAGGGACTCTCTCTCCATACTCCCTGGTGGTGTCCTCATGTCAGTAATCTGTGGCATTGATAAGATTATTGACATTTCCTCTTGTGATACTGCTTCATCAAGGGGTTGTTCTTCCTTGATGTGATTTGTTTTTTCTATGGTACTCTGGGCCGTCCTGGGCAAAAACAAAGGAGATATATTTAAAGAGGCTTTCTAAATTTTAAACTGTGAAGTCTCTGTTTTGTTCCCTAAATACTCATTATTATAGAACCTACTTGTTCAATAAAATTGCTTCAGAAAACATCAGAGATGGAATAGAACATGTCCCATACATCACAAAAAGCTAAGAAATCCATCCCAAAATGGACATAACTATGCTTTAGTAGCCTGAAAATTTACCTGACTTAAAGCTCATTGAAAACCTTTGTGAGCAAAGGCAAAGTGGCTGAGTAAGAGGAAGCATTTTTGCCTAGTTCACCCAGCACACCTCCTCTAGAACAGCCTAGAGAATATGCTAGATCAAATTCTGAGCAAAGAAGGCAAGAAAAACTCCTAGTGAGTCATGTGTCCATTTAGAGTTATTTAGGGAGACAGAAAGAGGTCTATGGGTCCTGGGGCATGATTGGTTAGGAGTGGGTGAGGCAACAGTGGTGACAGGGAGCATTTCAGTTACCGGGACAGAAAGCAGGTCAAAACAGGGCAGCAGAGTAGGAAACACTGGGGCAGAAAGACATCCTAGGGAAGCCCTGTAATGCAGGAACAGGTGTCATCTGTCAGCTCAGTTGCCCATTACCTAGTTCCAGGTCATAGATTCAAGGGGGAGAGGAGAAATTGTAAGTGAGTATGGGATCTAGCTATGTAGCTCAGTAGAGTGAGGAATAAATTCTGGAAACATAGCTGCATGGCTCCGAGCCCAGGAGTAGAGAGGCAACTCAACCCAACTTTTAACTCAGCATAAAAACCTGCAGTGTAATAATCAGGGTAGGAGGCCTACATCAAAGTAGAGCCAGTAGTTCAGTCCTCTGAGTCTGAAGACTATCCCAACAGGCTAATAATGACTGAGTCTAGCAGCTATCTACTGAAACTTAATCACACACAAGCCAACAGACTGAAACCTGAGTCAGGAACTTGCAGTGTTCAGACCAGGAGGGCAATCTGTACACCTCTCCCTGCATCATGTTAATTTGTGAGCACTAAAAACATGCAGACCCCCAGAATGAGATGTGAAAGCATCAAAATGAGGCAAAAAGACAGAAGCTCAGAGTAGACATCTTCTCCTCATCCTCCCCTCTCCAAGTGTGCAGAGTCCAGCCCTCATATAAGGTCCAAAATCAAGAAGCAAGATGGAAAAATAAATAAACAAAAAAGAATCCAACCATAAAGAAGTTACTATGATGACAAGGAAGCCCAACACATAAACCTAGAAGAAGATAAGGACTTGAAAATATGTTGAAGCAAAGCCTCAAAGAAAACTGCAGACTGAATATAAGATCAACAAGAATTCCTAGAACAATTAGAACAATTCCTAGAACAATTTTTTTAAAAAGAACAACAACAAAAAACGATTTTAAAGCCAAAGGAGAGTAATAAAGGGGAAAAAATGGGGAAAGGAATAAGAAATATGAAAGAAAGATGAGAAAAATAGAAGTAACAACTTAGTCAAAGACATTAAAAAACCTTTTTGAAAATAACTCCTTATTTTTTTCAGTTCTTCTGACTTTGTATTTTTTATTGATTTATTATTTGAAAGAAGTATTCTATTCTCAGCTGTGCATGACACCTTCACATAACTATGTATTAGGGCACAAACAAATGTAGATAAATTAGAAGCCTTTCCAATAAGATAAGGGCTTAAGCAAGGATGTCTATTATCACCATTATTACACAATATGCTAGCTACAAGCCAAAAAGTAAATAAATTTAAGGAATTAATGCAGGCAAAAAAGAAACAAAATTAGCATTTTTGGCAGATGATATGATGAGTTACTTAGAGAGTTAACTAAAAAAACTAGCTGAAAAATTAACAACTTCAGCAATGTTGTAAGATATTTTAAAAAAACCCCACACAAATCATCAGCATTTCTGTATGTTACCAAGAAAACCCAGAAAGAGGAGATAAGAAAAAGAAATTCTATTTAAAATAACTATGGATAGCATAAAATACTTAGGAATCTACCTGCCAAGACATATAAACTATATGAACACAATTACAGAATACATTTCACACAAATAAAGAAGATCTAAATAACTGGAGAAATATTAATTGATCATAAGTAGGCTCAGGCAATATAATAAAAATGACAAGTTAATTTACTTATTCAGTGCCATATCAATAAAACTACCAAAGAATTACTTTATAGAGCTAAAAAACCCATAACAAAATACATATAGAGGAACAAAAAGTTGAGAATATCATGGGAATCAATGAAAAAAATAGGTAAGAGGGAGTTCTTGTAGTACCAGATGTGAAATTACATTACAAAGCTGTCATTATTAAAAACAATTTGTGTAAGAAATAGGTTGATCAGTGGAAATGATTAGGTATATAGATGCAAATAAGCATAATAACCTAGTATTTGATAAACCAAAGATATCAGCTATTTGGGCAAGAACTTTTCCTGGTAACTCTTGGGGACCAAATATCTATTTAACGATTCAAGGACTCTTCTCACAAAGTCTGCTGCATTTGGGCTGGAGGAGAGAGGGCCAGCGGCCTGTTCTACTCCCTTCTCCCACCTTTTTGCACCCCCTCCCAGAGGAGGGGGCACTCATTATGCACCCCAACTAATTCTAGTTTAAATGTCCTTAGTGTGCAGAGATAGGTTTGGAAAAAAAAAAGATCCCATGTTTCTTTCAAGAATAAAATAAGGTCTTTATCGGTGCCTTCCTAGGGGATGCAATTCTAGGTAGTACTTTTCCTTTTCTCCTCCATACACTACTTGTAGGACTCTAATTAGATGACAAATAGCTAAACTGGAAACCCAAAAAAACTAATGAAATTATTAATGAAACTAAAAACCAGTTCTTTGAAAATTAATCAAATTAATAAACCTTTGCCTAAACAGGTTAAAGTGAGATCAGAAAACTGAATCAACAAAATAACAAATGAGCAAGGTGGAATTATAACAAAACTTGAAGAAATAAAAATAAATAATCGGAACCTAACACGCAGAGTTGTATGCTAAGAAAACTGAGAAGACAAAAGAAATAAAATAAAAACTGACAGAATACCCAATAGAGATCTTAAATAACTCATTCTCAGGGAAGGAAATGGAACTATCTGTAAAGAAACAACCAAAGAAAAAATGGATGAATTAATTCACAGGAGAATGAGAAATGATGGATTAACAAGAGAATTCTATCAACTTTGAAAGATGCAGAAGAACTACAAACCAATATCATTAATGAATATTGATTCCAAATGCGACAATTTGTTTAAGACTGTGTTCACTGTGAACAAGTTGGACTTACTTAACAAAACTGCTCAGAAAACTATGATGTAGTATAGCAGAAATTTGGTTTAGACTGACATCTCTTATTAATATCAGGTCTTTTTTTTCAAATACATAGATGACTTAAGTATAAAAAACCATACATTATAAAACAAATTAGAGGTGCAGGGAAAGCAATACCTTTTACAACTATGGATAAAGGAAAAATTCATGATCAAATAGGGGATAAAGAAGACCATAGAAAATATAATGATTAATATTGATTATATAAAATTGAAAAATTTTTACACAAAATAAATCAATGCAATTAGACTAGAAGGGTAATGATTAAATGGGAAAGTTTTTGCAACAAGTTTCACTTGATGTTATGACATCTCTCTAAAAGACATCTATCCATGATAGAGATTATACATGTGCAGCCATGCAAAACATATTTCCATATTAACCAAAAGAAAATAATTACTATTCCATTACATTCATAAACAATAATTGTTTTAGCTTGTTGTTGGAAGAGAACCAAAATGACATGATGTGAGGGTCAATATACAGCGTGTCAGACTGTGACTGATATACAAGTTCAGAAGGCTCTATCACAGGTTGGGCATAAATAGTTCATGTAAACATTTGGGATGGAGATGTCTCTAAATTTACTCATCTCACATTTCTTTTGAGCTATTGCAATTCTGCTTTGCTCATAGGGCCCAGCACCTTCTTTGTTACAGGTATACCATGCTGGACAGCCCTGTGCCAGTGTCTCCCATGTCTCAAAATAGATTTCAAAGTTCTTCAGAGAGACTCTGAGAGTGCCCTTGTATCACTTCTTCTGACCATTGTATGAACACTTACCTTCTCTCTAAAATAGTCTTACAGGCAAATGCATGTTTGGCATTCAAACAAGGTGACCAGCCCATTGGAATTGTGTTCTCTGCAGTAGAGTTTGAATGCTTGGCAGTTCAGCTTGAGAAAGGACCTCAGTGTACAGTACCTTATCTTGCCAGAGATCTTCAGAATCTTCCTAATTTAAATGGAAACAGTTCAATTTTCTAGCATGGTGCTAGTTAATACAGTTTGTCTCTGAGTGTTTAACTCCATCAAAAGTAGAGTGTAGGTGAAATATAGAGAGTTGCAGGATTCTTGATTCAGTAAGAAGGCAGATGAAATTCAGTTATATACTGATAGTAACAATCTACAGTGTTTCTGTGATGCCCTGGACGCTATTTATGGGCCAAAGACCTTTGGTTCATCTCAACTACTCAGTTCTGATGAAGATTAGTGATCAGTAATAAGGACATGATCCTGGAGAGATGGGCTGAAAATTTCCATAATGTTCTCAACGGGTCATCATCAACCAATGCTGAAACCATTGACCATATAACTGAGGTTGAAGTCACACCCTCTCTAGCTGAACTTTCAAATGAAGAAGAGGTTTTGAATGCCATTAGGCTCCTTTTGTGTGGGGAAAGTGCCTGGTGTTGATCCCATTCCAGTAGAAATCTACAAGGAAGTGGGTCTTCTGCTTATACAAAAGCTGACTGAATTCTTCCAGGTTATACAGCAAGAGGAGGTTATCCCACAGAGATAAAGGATGCCTCCATTGTCCATTTCTATAAAGGAAAAGGAAATAGGTTGTCCTGTGATGATCACTGAATTGGAGATTCTTGCCAGAGTTCTCTTTAATTGGTTGATCTTTCACCTGGAAGATATTCATCTACCCAAGAGTAGATGTGGCTTCAGAAAGAGCCAAGGAACAGTCAACATGATGTTTGTTGCCTGACAACTCCAGTAGAAATGCCAGGAGCAAAACAGAGGTCTGTATACAGCGATTGTCAGTCTAACCCAAGACCTTTGATACTATCAGTAGTAAAGATTTGTGGAAGATCATGCCAAGATATGGTTGCCCAGAGAAGTTCATCAGTATTTTAAAAAAATAATTAATTTATTTTTAGTTCTCAACATTCATTTCCACAAGATTTTGAGTTACAATTTTTTTCTCCTGCATCCACCCCAAAATAGCAAGCCTACTGAATACTCCTTCCCCCAATCTATTCTCTCTTATATCCTCCCCCATCACCCCGCTAACTTTCTAGTAGGGCAAGATGGGTTTCTATACCCCAGTACTTGTATATCTTATTTCCCAGTTGCATGTAAAAAACAATTTTTAAACATTTGTTTCTAAGGCTTTGAGTTCCAGATTTTTCCCCTTCTTCCCTCCTCACCTACCCCCACTGGGAAGATAAGCAATTCAATATATGTTGTACATGTGTTGTTATCCAAATCATTTCCATAGTAGTTATATTGTGAAAGACTAACTATATTTCCCTTCATCCTATCCTGCCCCCCACTTATTTTATTTTCTCCTTTGACCCTATCCTTTTTCAAAAATGTTTGCTTCTAGCTACCCTCTCCCCCAATCTGCCCTCCTTTCTATCATCCCCCCTCTTATCCCATACCCCCCTATTTTCATGTATGGTAAGATACCCAATTGAGTGTGTATGTTATTCCCTCCTTAAGCCAAATTCAATGAGAATCAGGTTGTCCCATTCCCTTTCACCTTCTTCCTCTTCCCTTCCATTGTAACAGTTTTCTCTTGCCTCTTTTATATGAAATTATTTACCCTAATCTATCTCTCCCTTTTTCCTTTTCCCCATAAATTCCTTTCTCACCTCTAAATTTTATTTTTTAGATATCATCCCTTCATATTCAACTCACCCTGTGCCCTCTGTTTATGTATACATGAACATACAAATGTCCACATTCTCATACATATTTATATATACATACACTTTACTATACCTACATATGTATGTATACATATATATATATATACACACATATATATTCCCTTCAACTATCCTCATACTGAGAAAAGTCTTATGAGTTACAATTATTGTTTTTTTCATATAGGAATGTAAATAGTTCAACTTTAATAAGTTCCTTATAATTTCTTTTTCTTGTTTACCTTCTCATGCTTCTCTTGCTTCTTGTATTTGAAAGTCAAATTGTCTAGTCAGCTCTGGTTTTTTCATCAAGAAGACTTGAAAAATCCTCTATTTCATTGAATTACCATATTTTTCCCTGTAGCATTATACTCAGTTTTGCTGGGTAGGTGATTCTTGGTTTTACTCCTAGCTCCTTTGACCTCCAGAATATCATATTCCAAGCCCTTTGATCACTTAATGTAGAAGCTGCTAGGTCTTGTGTTATCCTGATTGTGTTTCCACAATATTCAAATTATTTCTTCCTGATAGCTTGTAATATTTTCTCCTTGACCTGGGAACTCTGGAATTTGGCTATAATATTTCTAGGAGTTTTTTTTTGGGGGGGGGAGGGATCTTTTTCAAGAGGTGATTGGTGAATTCTTTCAATTTCTATTTTGCCCTCTGGTTCTAAAATATCAGGGCAATTTTGATTGATAATTTATTGAAAGATAGTGTCTAGGCTCTTTTTTTGATCATGGCTTTCAGGTAGTCCAATAATTTTAAAATTATTTCTCCTGGATCTATTTTCCAGGTCAGTGGCTTTTCCAATGAGATATTTCACATTGCCTTCTATTTTTTCATTTGTTTGGATCTCTTTTATATTATCTTGATTTCTCATAAAGTCATTAGCTTCCAATTGCTCCAGTCTAATTTTGAAAGAGTTATTCTCTTCAGTGAGTTTTTGAAATTCTTTTGTTGTCTGGCAAATTTGACTTTTTAAGGCATTCTTCTCCTCGTTGGCTTTTTGGGCCTCTTTTGCCATTTGAGTTAGTCTATTTTTTATGGTGTTATTTTCTTCAGTGTATTTTTGGGTGTCCTTTAGCAGGCTGTTGACTTGCTTTTCATGATTTTCTTGCCTCATTCTCGTTTCTCTTCCCATTTTTTCCACTACTTCTCTTACCTGATTTGCAAAATCCTTCTTGAGTTCCTCCATGGCCTGTAACTAATTCATATTTTTCTTGGAGGCTTTTGAGGGAGTTCTGACTTTTCTGTCTTCTTTCTGGTCTATTCCCTGATCCTTTTTGTACCCAAAAAAGGATTCTATGGTCTGTTTGTGCTTCCTCTGCTCACTCATATCATATTGCCAGCCAATTACTTGACTTTTCAGCTCTTTGCCACATTAGAACTCTGCTTCCAGAATGGAGAGAGGTATGTCCCAAATCGCTGGAGTTTTCATAGCTACTGGAGCTATTAGGAGGGCACCCTCTTTGCAGCCCCCACAAGCTCTGGCTCATTGGTCACACACCCCAGGATCATCACCCAAGACTGTGATCCAGATCCAAGCAGGTTAAACAAGAGAAATTACCCTCTGAATGTTTGCTTGGTCCCCCTATGATCTGCAGGCCAAGAGCTCTTGAGGCAGCCATGTGGCAGGGTTGCACAGCTATAGTGCCTCTGCGACTTCTCGCTCTGGGGGCCAGGGCCAGACCTCTGTTCCTCACCTATTCCAACAGAGTTATACACTGACCTTTTACTTTGTCTTTGGAATTTATGGGTTGAGAAGTCTGGAAACCGCCACAGCTACTGATGATTCACTCTCTCGAAGTCTGCTCTGGGTGCTGATTGTGCTGCTCTGGAGCTGGACCCACACAGCTCACACCAGACTGCACTTGGCTCCCAGCTAAGTGTGATAGACCCTTCCTATCTGCCTTTCCGGCTTCCTTCAGAGGGAGATTTGTTTCTCTCTGTCCCTTTGTGGGTTCTGTAGTTTTAAAGTTTTGTTTAGAGTCATTTTTTACATGTATTGGAAGTGATTGGAGCAGGAGCCCACACCAGATTTGTGCTTCTACTCTGCCATCTTGGCTCTAGACTTCCAGAAGTTTATCAGTATTGTATGCTAGTTTTATGATGGAGTGTTTGCACAAGTTCTGTATAATGAACAATGCTCCCATACTTTCCCAGTCCCGATAGAATGAAGCACAGCTGTATGCTTGCACCTTGGCTTTTTAACATGAATTTGTTAAGCAATTTCCTAATTGATAGATACCTGCTTTGTTACAATAATTAGATTTCTAGGACTAAGAGAACATACAAAGATGACAATATTGGGAAGATAAGCAATTTTAAAGACTTAAGGATTTTAATCAATTAAATGACTAACCATAACTCCAGAGGAATGATGATGAAGCATGTTACCTACTTCCTTAACAAAGAGGTAGGTGATGGTCTCAAGGTACAAAATGAAACATCCACTTTCATATGTGGTCATTGTGTGGATTTGTTTCACTTAGCTATAGATATTTTTACAAGGTTAACTTGATCAAGGAAGAGAGATTTTGGTATTAAAATATATATATTTGTTGTTGTTTTTTCCTGGAGGGCAATTGGGGTTTAGTGATTTGCCCAAGGTCACACAGCTAGTTTTTGTGTTAAATGTCTGAGGCCAGATTTGAACTTAGGTCCTCCTGACTCCAGGGCTGGTGCTCTACTCACTGCGCCACCTAGCAGCTCCTTTTTTGTTTTTGTTTTTTTGCTAGTATTAAAATATATTAAACACTAAAAGGAAATAGGAGGGGACAGGAATAGGGGAGGCCTGGAGAGCAAACTAACAGGGAGAAAAGGACAGGCAAATAAATGATCATAAGCAAAACAAACTTGAAAATTAGAGAAAGAAACATGAATGGAGGATTAAAAGAAAAGGAAGAAAGTAAAAATCTGGATTGGGGAAAGCCAAGGGCAAGAGAAGAATTACAACAGAAAAGAAATAGATAATTTCACTTACAAGATGACAAGTGTCAGGCAAATTGACTTATTCTTTTATACTTGAAAAGTTTAAAAGTCAATAGTGTGACCTTGAATCCTGTTCTTGTGGGCTATAGGAGTCATAGGACCCCTGGTATGAAAGGATTTAGAGAGATGGCACAGTATCAGATAGCAAATGTGTCAATAGCTAGGAAAGGAGGAAACTAGAGCTTAAGAAATTCTTGTTCCCAACCAGCACAACTGAATGACAATATTGATTAGAAAGAGTTATCATCATGCATGCCCAAACCATGTGGCAAGCATTAGACATTTTCTAAGGAGTGTGGTTCACCATGTCCTAGACTTGCTTCTCCCAACATTGGCTCATTAAATGAAAATTTTATATCTACCTCTATTCAATCCATTTTGTATTGCTAATGTGAGAGGACCCTAGTCTCTTGAGACACAGGAAACATTGGAAAAGCTGATAGATATAGATATCTATATACATACAAATATAATTACATATATGTCACATATTACATATACAGATATACTATAGTATACATAATATATTACTTATATTACATACATATACTGATGTATGTCTTAGTTTCTAGTTTCACACTCTTCACTCTTGGTCCTCAGTATTTCCATCAATAATTTTAAGAGAAAAAGAAACTGGGAATATAAAGTATAAATAATTACCCTTGGTTTCCATGTTCCATTCTTGAAACTCCCTGGTGATCTGCCTGTTATCCAGTCACACAGTGTGTGAAAAAGAAAAACCAGTCTGGACCACTTCCTCAAAGAAAGGACCCAGGCACAAAAACTTTCAGGGATGGGCCCTAGACTCTGTTGTGGTGTCACCATGATGTCACATCAAGTTTTTGTATCCAAGGAGACTTCCTATTTGTGTTTTTTGGGCCACCACTGGAGACCCTGGTGGCCTGTGACAATTAAAAGGAATCTATTACATTATAGAAATTAAGAATCCTAGAAAGGATCTTAGAGGACTTCTTTATACAAATCCCTTTTTGTTGTACAAAATTCTATAATATCCCCTTCCTTAGCATCCCGTACAAGCACAATATTCAGCTTTGCCTGAATCCCTTTAACAAGAGGGAGCCCTCATGAGGCAGCCCTTTCTATTTTTGACCTGAAAAATGTGCCCATAAACAGAAGAAGCTATAGGGATAATAGAGTTAATGTTTCTAATTCTATAAGGCCTCTTCTACCCCACGTGAAGTACATGTAACAAAGTCATAACTAGTATAAGATTTTGCCTCATGGCACTAATTTCCAGCAGGTAAACTTTGATCTCTCCCAACACAACTGTCTTACACTGCTATCCCTGAATTCCATTGGCAGCTTACATACCCCAGTCACCCTTGCTTCATTATCCAACTTAAATATGCTACTCCCAAGGCCTGCCTTCACCCAGTACCCCATGTAACAGGAATGTAAAGGGGAATGTAAATTTAAGATCTTCCCTGCCCCTAGGCTATTTGATAGGCTTAAGTGCACCTGGAGCCTGTGGCGGGATGCTTGTTTTTCAGGAGATACTTTGTGATTGGGCAGTGGGTCAAGAAGGTTGTTACATTTTCTGAGCCAGGAGAAGGCTATTTAAACCCTGATCTGAGGCTTTGCTTTGGGGCTCACTTTGAGAAGTGTTGTGTGATTTGACCTGATGACACTCTGGGCAGCTGTTGAGAGCCCCTGGCTTTCAAAAACCCAGATGTTGATGCTTCCCTCTCTGGTAACTAACTAGGTATGGATGTAATGGGTGGAGGCCTGTCTGCTTGAAATGTTTCTATGTCTTATAATTTCTGCTTGTAACCTCTGTATATTCTGAAGTTCAGGGTGCTGACTTTTCCCCCTGAACTAGGTAAATGATATGTTTCATTGATTAAAGCAAGATTGTTAACCCATTTTGAGTTGCTTTCCTTTAGAAAAGCAGATCTAAGAACCTGTGTTGGCAGCCACCCTGGAGATGCTAGGGTGCTTGCTGTAACACCCCATCCTAGCTAGAATCTTTGGATCACCACCTCTCCCAAGGTGAGAACCAGAGAAGACTGTCCTATGTTCTACTCACCCCTCACTCACTCAATTTACCTGACAATGCTGCCTAGGAAGAAGACAGTGACTACAGCAGCTTGGGTTTATACAGAGCTTTAAAGTTTGCAAAGTGTTTTCCAAATGATTTATCCTCACAACAGCCCTCAGGTGATTTATCATTCGCATTGAACAAATGAGGAAACTCAAATAGCCAATAAGCATTTATTAACTGCCTGCTATTTGCCAAGCACTGTGCTAAATGCCAGAGATACAAAAAGAGGCAAAAGACAGCCCCTGACTTCAAGGAGATCACAGTCTGATGGCAGTGACAACAAGCAAACCAAAAAAATGTACAAATAAGCTACATGGGCGATAGCCTGAGAACTTGCATGGATCCAATAGACAGAATGTCCTTTTTGTCGAAAAAGGCCACTGTCACTGAAGAAATGAATACATGTCAGAGAGTAAGGTGTAATAAGGCTGGAAAATCACAAGGAGGCTAGTTTTTAAAGGTCTTTGAACGTCCAACAGAGGATTTTGTATTTGTCGCTGGAGTTTATTGAGTGCCTAATTAATCATAGTGGGGATGTGTTCGGATCTGTATCATAGGAAAATCACCTTGGTGGTTGAAAGGAGGATGGATCGGAAAGGGGAGAGACTTGTGCCAGGCTTTACCAGGAGGGCTATTGCAATAGTCCAAGTATAAAGTAGTGAAGGCCTGCCACAGGGTGGTGACAGTATCAGGAGAGAGAAGACATATTGGAGAGGTGTTGTAAAGGTGATATTGACAGGTTTTGGCAACATATTGAATATTGAGTCTGAGAAAGAGAAGAGTGAGAAGTCAAGAATGACACCAAGGGGGTGAGCTTGGGGGATTGAGAGAATAGGATGGTGGTACCCTCAACCAAGGTAGAAAAGTTTGAAATAAAAGGAGGTTAAGGGGAAAGATTTTTACTGAACACCCAGTTCGATGTGTCTAAAAGTCAGTTGAAGATGTGTCTAAAGGTCAGATGGGTAGTTTTGAGAATCATCAACATAGAGATGATTATTAAATCTATGGGAGCTGATGAGATAACCAAGTGAAGTGGGATAAAGGAAGAAGGGGAAAGGACCCAAGACAGAGGCCTGTAGGAGACCTGCAATTGGTGGGAAAGATGTGGATGAGAATCCAGCAAAGGAGACTGAGAAGGAAGCATGAGAGAGTGGTATCCCATGGAAACCATCTCATCTTTACTTTCCAATTAACTGTTGTCCTATAATACCCCCAATTACAATGGTTTTCTTCCTCTCTCCTTTTTCCGCTTCTTTTTGTGTTGTTCTCTGCCATTAGCTTCTGAGCTCCTTAAGGGCGGGGAGTGTCTTTTATATTTCTTTGTATCCCTAATGGCAAGGTGCCTGGCATAGGGTAGGCACTTAATGAATGTTTATTGACTGACTTGCATTTATATAGTACATTAAGATTTACAAATTATTTTACAAATGTTATTAAATTTATTCCTCACTACCCTATGAAACTGGTAGGTGATAATATCATCTCCATTTTAATAGACAAGGACACTAAATGGCTCATATATATTAAGTGAATTGCCCAGACTGTCACCTATCTGCCCTAGAACGTTTTTGTCATCCCTAGTCTCTAACTAATCTTGAGAAAGCTTCTTGTAGAAGTGGTAAGAGTAGGAGTTTTAGTAGTAATAGTAGTAGTAGTAATAACAGGTGCTATTTTATATAGCACCCGCTATATTCTAAGCACTGTGCTAAGTGCTTTGCACATATCTAAATTGATGTTTACAACAACTCTGGGAAATAAGTGCTATTCTTATTCTGTTTTTACAATTGAGGAAACTGAGACTGAGAGAGGTTAAGTGATGTATCCAAGGTCATACAACTTGTAAGTGTCTGAAGCTGGATTTGAACTTGGGTTGTTTTGATTCCAGGCTCAGTGCTCAGTATTTACTGGACCACCAAGCTGTCTGCCTACATGCTTGAAAATTCTGTCAGCTGCTCTTGCACATTTCCACTATTTAAGTGCCATACAAAGTAAATGAACACCCACTGGTAGCCCATTCCAGTCAGTTAAAGTGTCACTTATTT
This sequence comes from Petaurus breviceps papuanus, assembly GCF_028583685.1. Taxonomy (NCBI): domain Eukaryota; kingdom Metazoa; phylum Chordata; class Mammalia; order Diprotodontia; family Petauridae; genus Petaurus; species Petaurus breviceps. The sequence goes on from NW_027187367.1 coordinate 118,164, forward strand.
TGGAAAAAAAAATTTGTATTTTCCTTCTGGTTCACTCTTCAAAGTTTCCTAACTCTGATTCCTTGGGAGGAATTAACACTTTAATTTACCATGTCCTCTTCCCCTCAGATATATCCTTTTTTTCTGATTTTTCCATGAAAATCATCTTACTTAATGCTCATCATTTGACTCTCCACTGCCTATTGGATAATCTGCAGTTTTGGTTCTTTAGAGATTATAATTTTCTGTTGTTGTGCAGCCTTGGAAGAATATTATTCTTAAAAATGTGGATTTTGGATTTTTATGTCAGAAATATAAAATACAACATGATTTTCAATGTCATCCAGTATGATTTCCTTCTATTCAGGTCTAGGGCCAGCTCATTGTCCTTCTGTAATACCTGGCCAATATATATGTGCTGATAGACTAACTTAATGGGTTACCCATTCAACTCTATGTCATTGTCTAGAAAAACTGATCATTCATTTAGTCTTTCCTGTGTGGACAGAATAATCTCTTAAAAGATTATAAAATATGCTGACGAGGCTATATAGTATGCCAAATACAAACAGGAACATCTGGAAGATATCATTATCTACATTTTCTGTTTGGAAACTGAACAGCACATTCAATATGGCAATAGCAAACCACCTTGGCAAACATATATCTCCACATTTTAGCCTGACTTGACAGAGATTGTCAGATGATCAATGAACAATCATTCATCTTTGTGGGTGCAACTAATCAAAACATCATCAACGTTTTTAACATATGCATTGGAAATACCCTGTTGAATGAAAGCCTCTAAGGCTGCATTACTGTACTGAGTCATATATTTTTTATGGTTTCTTAAAAAGGACACAGTGCAATTTTATATTTTCTATACCATTTTGTTCAGTTTGTGATTGTGAAGATATATGTTGCAGACTATTTGTAAAATCTTGCCTGCTCATTTATATTTTTGTTAGGATATCCTCAATAATTGTATAGATCATACTCATTAAGATTTTATAAAGATGGGAAAGTAGGCATAGGGATGGGACTTTATAATGTCTACTTGATGGCCTGGGGTGATGGTGATCATAATATTGTCTGAGTTTTTTTTTTTTTTTTGAGTCAATAGTATCTTTGCTTCTTGCAGATATCTTGAAAATATCTTCCCTATCTTCAAAGTTATGTCATCACCATCACAGATTTCCTCTGCATGTACTTGGTCTGGTTCCTGTTTTCATTTTCTTTAATGCTATTTCCACTTCCTCATATAGCAGATCTGAGGATCAAAGTATTAAAGTCCAGATGTGGTTGTTCCATTGTCATCTGTTCCATTTTATACCTGTTGTCCTCCTTCTATGCTCTTGGGATTATCTTTATTAGTTGGATCTTATGCCAAACTTTCTGCAGATCTACTTTTAATAATCTTCCACCAGTATCCTCTGTAACATTTTGAAAATGAGTTTACATTTCTAATATGGAATTGTACTCAGTTGCCGTATCTCTAAACTTGGCAAGGAGAAATTTTTTTTTTTTTTTCTGGCTGACATTCTCTGAACTCTGTTCCCTTATTTCATTGTTCCAACTTTTATAGGCAATGGTGTTAATCAGCACTGACTTTTGCTCCACCCATCTCCTACTTTTCAACAGCAAAAACTCATTAGAATCAGTCTGGTTGTTGCTGTTCTAACTGTCCAAAGTGTCTTCAGGTTTTTTTTTCCTCTTAATTTAGTATTGATTTTTATCTGTGCCTCAACAGTCTAAGTGCAAACAGATACATGATTAAGGAGTGAATCCCCTTGATAACCAATCATTTCCTATTAAAATATATAGTTTACTTAATTCATTGTGATAGTTTGATATTTGCCATGTCCAAAGCCTTCCAACTTTTTTCTTAATGAAAGTATTCTTGTTATATAATTGCAAGGAATATGAGTAGCCTATGAGCTCTTAGCCTATTTTGTTTCTTAATTCTGAACCATATTTTTTTTTTTCCTTTTGGAGGGTAATTGGGTTAAGTAACTTGCCCAAGGTTACACAGCTAGTATTTTTGTGTGGGTGTTAAGTGTCTCAGGCCAGAACTGAACTCGGGTCCTCCCGACTCCAGGACTGGTGCTTTACTCACTGTGCCAACCAGCCGCCCCCTGAACCATATTTTTAAAAAAATGTATTTATTTTCAGTTTTCAACACTCACTTCCATAAGATTTTGACTTCTAAATTTTCTCCCCCTCCCTCCTCAAGATGGCATGCACCCTGATATAGGTTATCTATATACATTCTTATTAAACATATTTTCACATTAGTCATGTTCTAAAAAAGATTTATAGGAGAATGGCAGAAACTATGAGAAAGAAGAAACCAAAAAAAAAGAGGGAGAGTAAATAGTATGCTTCGATCTGCATTTAGACTTTATAGTTCTTTTTCTAGATGTAGATAGCATTTTCCATCATGAGTCTTTTTGAGTTGTCTTAGATCTTTGCATTGTTGAGAAGAGCTAAGTCTATCAAAGTTAGTCATTGCATAATGCTGCAGTTATTATGTACAGTGTTGTCCTGTTTCTACTCACTTCACTTAGCATCAGTTCATCAAAGTCTTTCCAGGTTTTTCTGAAGTCCATCTGCTCATCATTTTTTATGAAACAATAGTATTTCATTACATTCGTATACCACAACTCGTTCAGTCATTCCCCAGTTGATGGACATCTCCTCAATTTCCAGTTTTTGGCCACCACAAAAAGAGCTGCTATAAATATTTTTGTACATGTGGGTCCTTTTCCCATTTTTATGATCTGGTTGGGATACTGACCTAGAAGTGATATTGCTGGGTCAAAAGATATGTACAGTTTTCCACCATTTAGGTGGATATGTCTATTTCTCCTGCTCTCTTTGTCACAGTTTCATAAATATACAAACTTCTGTATAGATTGTGAACTCTTTGCCCTGGTTTAGGGTTCCACATGCATTTTCATTTCTCTTGTTGCAATGCAATGACTCATGAACTTATGATATTGTTTTTGGTTAACAGTCCTTAGACTACTGGCAAGGATCCTACACAAGAGTCTTACTCTAATGTCTCCTTGTGGTATGCAGGTAAACCCAGCTTATTCAAGGCTATGCCAGTGGAACATAAACCCTGACGTATTCTACTAATTCAATTCTATAAGCATTTGTTTGAGTACCTAGGTGTCAGGCATACATACTAGACACTGTGATATGAATTGGGAATACAAACCAAAAATTACATGGATGTAGAAAAACACATACAAAAAATATACAGGGTGAGTACAAGGTAATTGGAGTGGGAGCACTAATAATTGGGAAAATCAGGAAAGGTCTTCATGAATTTAGGGATTCTATAAGGCAGGGGTGAGCCTGACTCCTAAATACAAGGGACAGTCTATGCAAAGGTACTGAGGTGGGAAATGAACTGCCATGTAGACCATTTTGGCTATAACATAGACTGTCTTGAGAAGCATCATCAAAAGATGGATTGGATGGAAAGGCTTCACAACTGATCAATAGGGTGACTGACGAAAATTTAAACTGATGATAAAACATGCCTCCTGTCTCTCCTCAAGAAAGATGGTGAACTAGAGGAGTGGAACAAAGCCATCTTCAGATTTCACCAATATGTTGATTTTTTTGCTTGACTATGCTTAATTGTTATAAGACAGGGTTGGGGGCGTAAGATTAATAGGATATGATATGGGTGTAAAAAAGAAAAGAATATTAGTAAAACACTTTAAAATAACTAAGTTTATTTGGTGGTATTCATGTTCAATATAATTTATAGTAAATTCCTTAAAAAAAGAAAGGTTGAAAACATTTTATGAAGGGCTTTAAAATGACAGATGGAACAATTAGTCTTTAATCTTGCTGTTTGACCTTCATTCTCAAAAAGGACCATGACATCAGGAAAGTGATGCCAAGATATTAAGTGAATTGGATTTAAGTGAGGGAAAGCAGTGCAAAGTCACCAACCTCATTTTCACCTCCAGAGCCATCTGGGTCCAGTGGCCAGGTATAGATCAGGACAACTAGAAATGGTCCTGGATGTAGTGAGGCACCTTGGCCTTTTCAATCTAAGATCCTTAACAGTTCTCAGTTTGACTGAAGCAAAGCTTGCTTAGTGATTAAGGCTTAGTAAGAAATGAGGCAAAGAATGATCTCTTTTAAAAAAAAAAAAACAATTGCTCTGGGAGGAGAAGATCCTCAGGGTTTTGGGCCAAAATAGAAACAATTGCTATTTACATTCATTATGAGTCAATCAGGGCCCAGGTCTTTTATCTTAGGAGCAATAGGGAACCAATGAGGTTTCTTGAGTAGTGGAGGAAAATAGTCAGATCTGGAGGGGGCAGAGCCAAGATTGCAGAATAAAAGCAGGAACTTGCTTAAGCTCCCACACTAACTGCCTCCAATACCTGTAAAATATGACTAAAAACAAATTTTAGAGCTACAGAACCCACAAAGTGACAGAGATAAACAAATCTTCCACTGAAGGAAGCCTGGCAGGTCTATCACACCAAGCTGGGAGCTGAGTGCAGACCCAGGACAGCCCCAACAAGCAGCACAGACTGGCCAAAGCAAACTTCAGGAGAGTGAATCACTGGCAACTGTAGCAGTTTCCAGACTTCTCGACCCATAAACACCAAGAGAAAGTAAAAAGGTCAGTAGGGAACTCTGTTGGAACTGGGTAAAGAAGAACATGGTCCAGCCCCTGCCCCCGGGGTGAAAGGTGGCAGAGGTGCGGCAGCTGCAGCTGCTGTCACATGAACCCCCCTTCCCCCCGGAGCTCTTGGCCTGTAGATTGTAGGGGGACCAAACCATCATTCAGAGGGTAATTTTTACATGCAACTGGGAAATAAGGAATACAGGCACTGGGGTATAGAAATCCATCCTGACCTACTAGAAAGTTAGGGGGGAGATGGGGGAGGATATGAGAGAGCAGATTGGGGGAAGGGGTATTCAGTAGGCTTGATATCTTGGGGTGGGGGTAGGGGAAAGACAGGGAGAAAATTTGTAACTGAAAATCTTGTGGAAATAGATGTTGAAAACAAAAAATAAAGAAATAAAAGATTAAAAAGAAATAGTCAGCCTTGCATTTTAAGAATATCAATTTGGCAGCTACATAAAGAACAGATTAGAAAGGGAAGAAATCTGAGGCGATGAGCCAAGCTGGAAAGACTTCAGATATTACTACAGTGACAGAAATATATTGGTAGGCCTCCAGTGCACTAGTTCTGCTGTTTTAATAATAAGCCCTAGAATAAACCCCCTACTAGGAATACAAAGGAATCTGGAAAATTTTGGAGCAAAATATGCTATCTTTATACTTTAAAATTTCTATGTTAAATAAATGTTTGATACAGACATAATTTTATATGGGCAAGATTTAGTTGCCCAGAGAATTTCAGCAGTATTGTATGCCAGTTTCACAATAGCATACTTTCATGGTTTCTAGATAATGGAGGATTCTCATGCTTTCCAAGTCACCAATGGAGGAAAGCAGGGCTGTGTGCTTATTCCCATGCTTTTTAGCCTGACTTTATTGATGTTGTCAGAGGTCTTCAACAAGGATTAAAACAGCATCAAGGTCAGCTTCTGCACTGGTGGTAAATTATTTAACTTGAAAAGACTACAAACCTTTTTCTTCCTAAAGTGGAGGGAAAGCTGGTACATGACTTTTTGTTTGCAGATGATTGTGTCCTCAATGCAGCCTCTGATGTTTTTGTTAATTTGATTTAAAATTAATTTTGATAATTTTGTTTGGACAATTAACACTAAGAAAACCAGCTAACACCACACCATCCATATGTGGAACCATCAGTTGGATGCCATTGTTCAGTTCACTTGTACTTTCCAGGGATAGACACATAGATGATGAAGTTGACACATGCATTGCTAGAGCTAGTTCAGTGCTTGGGAGGTTCTAAATGAAGTATGGAGGAGGAGATACATTAAACTTCCCACCAAACTGAAGAGCTACAGAGCCATTGTGCTGACCCCTTTGTTGTGTACCTGTGAAAACTGGGCAGTCTGCCAGCACTATGCCAGGAAACTGAGTCACTGCCATTTGAATTGTCATAGGAAGATTCTGAAGATTGCCTGGCAAGATAAGGTGCTGGACACTGAGGTCCTTTCTCAAGCTAACCTGCCAAGCATTCAAACTCTTCTGCAGAGAACAATAACTCTGATGGGCTGGCCACACTGTTCAAATGCCAAATGTATATTTGCCTGAAAGACTATTTTATAGAGACCTTACATAAGGCAAGCACTCACACAGAGGTCAGAAGAAGTGAGATAAGGACACTCTCATGGTCTCTCTGAAGGACTTTGGAATCAATTGTGAGACACGGGAGACCCTGGCACAGGACTATCCAGCATGGTGTGCCTGTGACAAAGAAGGGGCTATGCTCTATGAGCAAGCAGAATTACAGTAGCTCCAAAGAGCTGTGCAAATGTAGAGACATCTCCACTCCAAATGTTGTAATGGTAATGGGAATTTGAAGATCTCCCCTGCTTTGAAGATTTTCTCTGTCCCCTAATAGGATGAATATAATCACATGGAGCCTGTGGTGGGAGGAGTTTGCTGAAGGGTGGTGCAGAGCCCACAGGAAGCTGGGAGTCAGAGAAGCTAGATGGTGGGGGAGACTAAAAGGCAGGCAAGCAGTTAGGCTTGTAACTGTTTATTTGTGGGAAGGCTAAAGAATGGTATGGCTCCCTGCTGTGCTATGGCATATTAACTTCTTTGCTGCTGTGATGGATTTGGTTTCCTGGTGTTGGGATTTGGCTTTCTGGTGTCTTCTATATAGAGAGTCTGTTATATTTTGTGATTGAGAACTATGTTGGCATATCCATAGTTGCCATTGGCGCTGTGAATATTGTGTTGGCACTACAAATGTTTATATGACCTATTTGTGCCTGACCTGTGGCAGAGCCTTCCAAACTCATACTGGTCTGATCAACCACAGTGGGACACATGGGACCTTGACTCCAACACCATGATATCATTTTGGTCCTCATTAAGTACAAAGGACAACCAACTGATAACAGACATAATTTCACATGGGAGAAGGTGTGACTAAAAAGCAGTTAGTGTGGACATCATAGCTTTTTTTTTTTTCCTTTTTGGAGGGAGGAATGCAGGGCAATTGGGGTTAAGTGACTTCCCCAAGGTCACGTTTGTTTTTTTTTTTAAAGAATTTGAAGGAATGTCCTGTGCAAGAGAAGTCCTCTTGGTTCCAATGAGCAGAATTTACAAAAAGGCATGTTTAAGTAAAAACCTCCTAACAAGACCTTTTCAGAGGCAGCCAGGTGGCACAGTGGATAGAGTGCTGGGCCTGGAGTCAACAAGACCCAAGCAAATCAGTTCTCAAATACTTACTAGCTGTATGCCCCTGGCCAAGTCACTTAACCTTGTTTGTCTTACCGTGTTTCCCCGATAATAAGACCTATCCCGAAAATAAGCCCTCCCCCGAAAATAAGCCCTATTGAGATTGCTACTGTAGTGAAGGTGATCCCCTGCACTACACGCTACATTACAGTACCCTCTATATGCACCATCCCCCCCCCCCGGGTGAAATGCACGCCGCGCTCCGAGCTGCATCCAATCAGAGCTGCAGCAGTGAGCGCGTCATCCTGTTCTTCCCCAGTGATTTGCTTGCTGGTACATTTTTTTGTTCACATTTACCTGTTTATTAAAATTGCTGTCAATGTTCATTAAAATAAGCCCTCCCCTGAAAATAAGCCCTCTGGTGTTTTTCTGTCCAAAAAAATAATAAGACAGTGTCTTATTATCGGGGAAACACGGTAGTTTCCTCAACTGTAAAATGGGGATAACAATAGCACCTACTTCCTAGGGTTATTGTTGAGGATCAAATGAGATAATGTCTGTAAGGCACCAGGCACATAGTAGGAACTGTATAAATAATTAATCTAGTCATGCCTTTTCACATAATGCCTCATATGGGTGTCAATGAAACTATGACTGCCAACTCTTTAGTTCTATATCCATTTTTGTGATGTACACTATATAAAGACATGTTTGGCCTTTAGAATTTTTTATAACTGCAAGAGCTAGCCTTCTTCCATGAATATAAACAAACTAATATTGCTTGCTAGAGAATGTATATATGCATGCACTTCTATACATACCTATATTGGTAAATTGAGGCTTTCTTCCTAATATTAAGTTCTTGAAGTCCTTCTCCTTCTTCCCCCTCTCCTAATTAGGCTTACATTCATATGTATACTCTCATATGTAGAAAATTGTAATCTTGGGGCAGCTAGGTGGTACAGTGAATAGAGCACCAACCCTGGAGTCAGGAGAACCTGAGTTCAAATCTGACCTCAGACACTTGACACACTTACTAACTGTGTGACCTTGGGCAAGTCATTTAACCCCAATTGCCCTGTCTTCCCCCCTCCAAAAGGAAAAAAAAGTGGTTTTTTTTTTTTTTAAAGCAATCAGGGTTAAGTAACTTGTAATCAAGTTACTTTACTTTTTCAATCAATTAAGTAATCAAGGTTACACAGCCAGTTATTTCTGGGTGTGGTGCTGAGTGTCTGAGCCTGGGATTCGATCTCCAGGTCATCCCAACACTGGAGCCAGTGCTCTTACTTGCTGAGCCACCTGGCCACCCCTAAGCAATTGGGGTTAAGTAACTTGCTCAAGATTACACGGCCAGGTGTTTCTAGGTGGGTGCTAAGTGTCTGAGCCCAGGATTCGATCTCCAGGTCATCCCAACACTGGAGCCGGTGCTCTTACTCGCTGTGCTACCTGGCTGCCCCAAAAAGAAAGTTTTAACCTTTTTTGAGCAAATGTTCTAAAGTTCTTCACCCAGAAAACATGTCTCTACCCTATTTTTTTCTTAACAGTCCTTATTTCATATTGTTTGAAGTAGGTTTGTTTTGGGCTTTTTTTTGATAGTACCCTAGTTCTATAGAAAGGATTACTATAGATAAGAAATGTCTGCATCTCCAAAACATTTTGATCTTATACTCACTATCCCATCGAGTTGGTCACTACCTGAAAATTGGAAAACAGAGACTTGCAGAGTTGGGACCCTTTCTGTATAAATAGGGAAAACCTATGAGCTATGTTGGATTCTGGCTCCCCATCTGAAGTGCTGCCACTCTGATCTGGTCAGGACAGGTGCTTCAGGTCAGATCAGACCCTAGGGTCAGGGGTCCCTAACAAATCTTTAGTCCAATCTCCCTGGATTGTCTGCCATTTTCCTGTCTTCTTGTTCTGTTACCACCACCCCTGATGTTCCAGCAAAATCCTTCCATCCAGAGAACATGTCCTGGAAGAACTAATGCACTCAGCCTTGGAACTCCTGCCATGAGACTGTGCTGCCTGGACTGGTAAAAAATCATAGCCCCTAGGAAACCCCAGATCCCTATTTACTTCCTTCCCCCAGTTAGTTTTTCTGCCATTCTGCCCCAGGCATACCAACTTTCCCCAACCCCCTTCTGCCTTTTGTTCTGGGAACAGTAATCAAAAAGACACTATCATTCCTTCAGGAAAGGAGATGACAACTACTACCTAATGACTTCTCCTAACCAAAGGGAAGCTAGGTGCCACAGTGGATGGAGCACTGGGTTTGGAATTATGAAGACCTAAATTCAAATCTGTCCTGAGACACTCCTTAGCTGTGTGACCCTGGGTAAGCTACTTAAAACTATCTTTGCCTCAGTTTATCCATTTGTAAAATGAGGATAATAGCACCTAATATTTGTAAAATGTTTAGCATGGTGCTATATAAATGCTATTACAGTAAAACTTCGGTTTACAAGTAACCTGGTTTATGTATGCTTTGCTAAATGAGGAAAAAATTTTGCAAAATTTGTCTTGCAGGACAAACAAAAGGACATATTTGCAATATGAACATCATGTTTGGACTTAAACAACTCGCAAAGGGATGATGCTCAACTAGGGCAATGTTTGTTTTTTGGGTTTTTTTGTTTTCATATGTCAAACAAAGGAACCTCAGGCTGGTACACCGCCTAATTGGCCTCATTTGGCATTGATCCTTGGTGAAGGCAGTATCATCACCAAGCTCAATTCTGCTTGGCAAAAGCTGTGGCCCAATTGCATTCTCAAACGTAATTTTGAAGGGTTTATTTTGGAAAAGGAACCAGAGGTTGATGAAATCATGTCTTTGGGCAAGACACTGGGACTGGAGGTGTATGCTGAAGACATTCAAGAGCTGGTGGAGGAACATAGCCAGGAGCTGAAGACGGTGGAAATAATGAATCTGCATTCGGAGCAACAGAGAGAGGCTGAGGGGGATATATCATCTGAGGAGGAGGTTGAGAGGTTGGAGGAACCCCTCATGTCAAGTGAGATTAGGGAGGTTTATCAGGTGTGGGGAAAAGTGCAAAATTTTGTTGAAAAACATCACCCAAATAAGGCTGTAGCAATGAGATCCATGAATATTTTTAATCATAATGCAATGTCACAATTTCATGACATTCTGAAAAAAAATCAATAACAAGTCTTGTTAGATAGATTCCTAGTCAGAAGCAAACTAAAGAAAAAAAAATCAGTGAGTCAAAACATGAAAGTGATTCTAAAAAACAAAACAAAAAAAGCCCTGTCTGCTGGTCTGTTCCTCTGTCTGTATTTTTTTTGTCTGCTTGTAACTTCTGTTTGTATTCTCTGAAGTTCAGGGTGCTGACTTTTCCCCCTGAACTAGATAAATGATATATGTTTGATTAAAGTAAGATTGTTAACCCATTTTGAGTTGCTTTCCTTTAGAAAAGCAGCATCTAAGAAACTGTGCTAGCAGCCAACCTGGGTATGCTAGGGGGCTTGCTGCTACATAACTACAAAAGCCCTCCCCCTCAAGGAATTTACATTCTAATAGGAGTAGCCCTCAAACACAGGAAAGTGGTGGGGAAAGGAATATTGGAAGGTTGTGGGCTTATTTAATTAAATACAATAGAACCTCGGTTTACAAATTTAATTCATTCTGAGATTCTGTTCATTATGCAATTTGTTCCTATTGCAAAGCAAACTTTCCCATAAGAAATGACATAAAGTCAGATGATCATTACCACATCCCCCAAAATATTCATATAAAGATAATTATTTATAATTTTAAATAAATTTTTGTCCCTAATGAACCTGAAGTACAACAGCAATGACTAGTCCACAATATAAACCGAAAATACAACAAATTAACCTGCACTTTACCTTTGAGAAGAGTCGTGGCTGGTGTGAGGGAGACAAGACAGGGGAGGAGAAAGGGTTATTGCTTGGAAGGAGAATCTCCTTTCATGAGAACATCGAGGATTTCAGTGTTGGGAGTGTTCTCTCTTAAGAATGGTACTTTCACTAAAAGTAAGACTAACACTACTACCTGCACTTTTTTTTTGTCAATATCACCTTTACAACACCTCTCCAATATGTCTTCTTTCTCCTGATACTGTCACCACCCTGTGGCAGGCCTTCACTACTTTATACTTGGACTATTGCAATAGCCCTGCTGGTAAAGCCTGGCACAAGTCTCTCCCCTTTCCAATCCATCCTCCTTTCAACCACCAAGGTGATTTTCCCGATACAGATCCGAACACATCCCCACTATGATTAATTAGGCACTCAATAAACTCCAGCGACAAATACAAAATCCTCTGTTGGACGTTCAAAGACCTTTAAAAACTAGCCTCCTTGTGATTTTCCAGCCTTATTACACCTTACTCTCTGACATGTATTCATTTCTTCAGTGACAGTGGCCTTTTTCGACAAAAAAGGACATTCTATCTATTGGATCCATGCAAGTTCTCAGGCTGTCGCCCATGCCTGCCTGGAACACTCCTTCCTCATCTCTATTTCCCTTGTTTCCTTCAAGTCTCAACTGAAGTCTAGGCTTCGACAAGAAACTTTCCTGACCCCTCTTAATTCTAGTGCTTTCCCTCTATTAATTATTTGCTATTTATCCCATATGTAGCTTTTTTGTACAAATAATTGTACATATTTTTGGTTTGCTTGTTGTCACTGCCATCAGACTGTGATCTCCTTGAAGTCAGGGGCTGTCTTTTGCCTCTTTTTGTATTCCTGGCATTCAGCACAGTGCTTGGCACATAGCAGGCAGTTAATAAATGCTTATTGGCTATTTGAGTTTCCTCATTTGTTCAATGCGAATGATAAATCACCTAAGGGTTGTTGTGAGGATAAACCATTTGGAAAACACTTTGCAAACTTTAAAGCTCTGTATAAACCCAAGCTGCTGTAGTCACTGTCTTCTTCCTAGGCAGCATTGTCAGGTGAATTAAGTGAGTGAGGGGTGAGTAGAACATAGGACAGTCTTCTCTGGTTCTCACCTTGGGAGAGGTGGCGATCCAAAGATTCTAGCTAGGATGGGGTGTTACAGCAAGCACCCTAGCATCTCCAGGGTGGCTGCCAACACAGGTTCTTAGATCTGCTTTTCTAAAGGAAAGCAACTCAAAATGGGTTAACAATCTTGCTTTAATCAATGAAACATATCATTTACCTAGTTCAGGGGAAAAAGTCAGCATCCTGAACTTCAGAGTATACAGAGGTTACAAGCAGAAATTATAAGACATAGAAACATTTCAAGTAGACAGGCCTCCAAGTGTCCAACCATTACATCCATATCTAGTTAGTTACCAGAGAGGGAAGCACCGACATCTGGGTTTTCAAAGCCAGGGGGCTCAATGGCTGCCCAGAATCTCATCTGGTCAAATTACACAACTCTTCCCAAAGTGAGCCCGAAAGCAAAATCTCACGTTAGGGTATATAGAGTCTTCTCCAGGGTCAGAGAATGTCACAGCCCTCTTGACCCACTGCCCAGTCACAAAATAACAAGGTCTGGGCATTCCTGAAAAACAAGCCTCCCACCACAGGCTCCTTGTGACCACATTCAGTTTATTAGGGGGCAGAGTATATTTTCAAATCAGGGAAGGTTCTCAGATTCACTTAAGCCTATCGAGGGGCCAAGGGGCAGGGAAGATCTGCAGATTCCAATTACCATTACAAGTTATATCCCAAATGCTGAACACAGTACCTGGCACTATTGGTACTAGATGTCACTATGTGTGTAAAAATAATGTTTTGGTTTATATCTTAAGGAGATAATAGCTATGAAACACTTAATAAATGCTTTTTTCAGTAAAAAAAATTTTTTTTTAAAAGAATAGTACCTTTGAAGTACTCTGTTAGATACAGTAGAGCAGGTGCCAGGGGATAATTAGGGAAAGGGATGGGTGAGGCACAAGGAAAGGTTTGTCATTGGTGGGAAGAACGTCTTCTTCATCCTTTCAGCCTGGAACATAGGAGGAGAATGATGGGGGTGGATGCCAAAGTGACAAAGTATGAAATTGAGGAAAGGAATCTCCCTAAGGATGGACTTAATTTTTTTTACCAAGTTATAAGCCAAGGTCCTCTGCTAAGATGGAGGAGGAGGAGAGTGGTGGTTTAAATGCCTTGAAGCAATTGTTTGGAAAACCTGATATCAGGAATGCAATATAGAATGGATCTAGATAAAATGAAAGGATTGGGAGGCAACAGTCAGAGTCCAGTTGAGACTAGACTACATAAAATTATCATGGCCCCAGTAAGGTTATGTCACTTTCTCTAGGGGGATTCAGTAGCTTATGAGCAAAGCAGAGGAAGATAGAGGAATACTCCAGGTTTGGGTCTAGAAAAGGATAAATGGCAACAGCTATTTATGTACTTTTGTTCTGTGCCTCTTTCTTCTACCTTTCACTCTGTTTTTCTTTCTCTCCGTAGTTGTAATCAATGTGCATACAATTCTGATTCTGCTAATATCTCTTGTAGGGCTTTCATGTTCTTTTGAATTCTTCATCCTATTTTTTTACTGCAATCTACTAGGATAAGGAACATTTTCATAGTGTATAGAGACCTGGCCTTGAATCCAAGAAGATTAAATTGGCCAGCATCACGGAGATGAAAGATCATTATTGGTTGCATCAAAGAAAGTGGTCATAGCCCCCATATGTTTTGAGGACCATCTTTCATTACCCCTAAGGAATGCTTTTGTAAATTTATGATATGAGCTACTCCTTGAGGTCCCCGATAATTACTGGCAACTGGGGAATTAGGTAAGTTGGAACAAGATCAGTTTGTCCCAGCCAGGTTGTTCTAGCTTCTCAGGAATACTCCCATAAACCTTGCAGGGAATACTGAGACAATATTTTATGGGAATATCGAGAACAACTTTTTAAAACCAAGTTATTGTATCCTTGGTATCTAACATCAGAGAGGGGGAGGGTTGGACTTTAGCACACTTAAACTTTGTCTCACCCAAACCCTCTGAGAAGGGGCTTCACATTTAACAGATTGTTACAGTATAAAATCAAATATAAAACGCAGGATCAGAAAATAATTTCCACAGCCCACAGCTGTTCTCCAGGGTCTGAACAGACACACTGAAGAGAATGAATGACAGGTCAGCCCTACAGAAACAATGAAATGGAATAATGGATCAGCAGTTTCTCTTTAGAAAAAGTCCCAAAAGTCAACAGAAAAGGACCAAGTTGCATTATCTGTAAGCCATATCATCTGAGCTCCTACTCAGTTTCATCCCTTGTTTCAAACTTGTACTCAGACTATCATTGTAGAAAATGTGTGTATGCATATTATATACATACACACCCATACATATATGGCATTCTAGTGAGTGTTAAGCTTATCTTGGCTTATAGTTCTGATGAATAGTTTGAACATCTTTAAATATTATTAATAGTGTTTTCTCTCTAAGTTAGCTGTTTGTGTCCTCTGACCATTGAGGAGTGTTTATTATGTCTAATAATGCTTAATTATCTCATAGAAGTACTACAAATATTTCCCCCCAGTGTTTCATTTCTTAATATTCTAAAAGATACTTTTTTATTGTGCAAAACCACAGAATGTCAACCTGAAAAGATCATCTAGTCTAATTCTTTTGTTTTGTAGATGAGGACACCCAGCCCAAGGGGCTTTTGTGGTCTGCCCAAGGTTACAGAGATTAGCAGCACAACTGGGAAAGCCAAGGGTCCTGATTCTCAGTCCCACAGATGCATTTACCACAATATTCCACTTCTAAACTTAAGAATTTGCCCATTCCCCTAATATGCCCAATAGCAAAAATTTTGCTTCAGTAACCCAATTTTCTACTCCCAAATACCACAAAACTCAATTTGTTGAAACTGATGAGGCTTTACTGTACTTGACCAGATGGGTAGTAGGTAGTCAGCATATTCCAGATTCTATAGATAAAAATCTCTGGAAATCAGTGCAGAGTCAGATGAATGTCACACTATATTGAGGGATCCTATATTGAGGATTTTGGGGGTGGGGGTGAAAAGCAGAATCTAAGTTCAAACCCAAATACATGAAAATTAAGAATTTAGGCAAAATAATTTTTTAGGATCAGTTCCATAGTAATAGAGCTGACAATGACTACAGCACTGTTACAGGGGACATAGTTGTAGACTTTCTAGTATAGAAGAGGAAGTAAGTTCATTTGTTCCCCAATCTCTCTTATATTTTCAATCTCTCCAGGTATAGTAGAGACTCTCACTAGAGATTGGAGAGAAAATATCATTACTTTGTGTCCAGGGCTAGAAGCCTAGCCAGCCTCCTCAAGGGCAATCTGAAATAGCCACTAGGAAGAAAGATGGGGACAGGCATGAGGCCACAGGACTAGGAGTGTTATATTAACAACCTGTAAACAAATGTTGGGGTTGACCATGTGGTACTTAATCAGCTAGAATGAAGAGCGGCTTGTAGATGGATAACCACTTGTCACGGTTGTTGTAGAGAGTAGATTTCTGTTTAAGGGAAGGATTAGACTAGATGACCTCTGAGGACCCTTCAAACTCAGAATCCATGATTTTATGAAATTCCAGCCCACCTCCTCCCCTGCCCAGTTTTACTATTCTTTAGAATTGAGATCCTAATTTGTGGAATCTAAGAAAAGAGGTCTAAAGGGGAATCAGTTCAAATAGAGCTTCCCCAGACTGGAGTCCAAGGGAAGAAGCTGCCCACAAATAACGGATTCTAGATCCTAGAGGCACAATAGATCTAGGTGTCTCCTACTGATGGAGCTTTCAGAAGTTGCTTCCATTTGTCCTTTGGTTCCAGTTCCCCTCCAGGATAGGACATATGCAAATAAGCACTAAGTAAAGTAGATTATGATAAGGGCAAAGAAGAGGTTTTGGAAGGCTCTTGTCCAGGTAAGTATAAAGGAAAAACTAAGGAGTAGCATTGGGGATTGGGAGGAGATAGAGATGGTCCAAATACACCTTTTGAGCTATTTTCTTGGGGGAGGGGCTGCAGTCTTTCATAGCATTTGTATAAGTTCATAGATAGTTGTAGTTCATGTACACAAATACAAAATCACTTGAGGGAGAGAATACTGGTACAATACTTCCCACTTTACTTACTCATACCTTACAGAACCCCCCTTCCTCTCCCTATATATACATTTATATAATTGTCCTTCCCTCCATGACTCATTATTTCTATATAATAGGCCCCCTTTTAGTTCTATTATCTATTTGACAAAACACCAGATCTGTACAGCTCTCCCTGCTAGCCCTGGCTTGAGTCATAGCAAGGTGGTGCATTTATCCCCTTTTCAGCAATGGCGGTCATTACTTCATTCTTTTTTTTTTTCAATATTTCTCTTTTAATTGAATGTGCTTCTTTTTATGTTACTTACTCCATCTCCTGTTATACTCATGTGTTTATTTGCCTTACCCTTTTATAGATTTTAAGCTCTTCAAAGGTAGCTGCATATCTCACTTAATTTCAGTTCCCAAGTGTTTGGAACAGAAATGTTCCATACTCAATGGTTTTTGTTTTTTTTTTTTGAGGGGGGAAGGCAGGGCAATTGAGGTTAAATGACTTGCCCAAGGTTATACGGCTAGTAAGTGTTAAGTGTCTGAGGCTGGATTTGAACTCAGGTCCTCCTGACTCTGGGGCCAGTGCTCTATTCACTGCACCACCTACCTGCCCCTCAATTTTTTTTTTTTTATGAATTAAATGTGAATTATGATGGACAAATTGTTAGAATTCTCTGGCTTGTTTCCTTCTATCTCTAAAAGAGGGTAAATAGCCACCCTGCCTATCACTATCACACAAAGTGATAATATAAAAGTACTTTGTTAAATGCTGTAGAAAGATAAAGTGGAAATTATGGGAGGGGAGGTTGTTGCCAGGAAACCAGACTAAGGCTCCCTAACTCCTTAAAATATCAATTGCATATAAAAGCAACTTTCTTCCCCCTCCTGTTTTTGTGTCCCTTTAGTAGATGCTGCTTCACTGGAGCTAGCTAGGTGGCCCAGAGGACAGAGGTTGGGGGTGAGTCAAGAAGACCTCAGTTCAAATCCTGACAGACATTTCACTAGCTTACCATGGGCAAGTTATTTAACTTTTCAGTTTCAGTTTCCTCATCTATAAAATAAAGGGGTTGACTTTGGTGGCCTTTAAGCTCCATTCCAGCTCTAACTCTATTATCCTACGATTGAGTCAATTTACCAAGCACTGGAGACAAACTCTCTATTGAGTACTTAATTTCCAACTTGGTAACAAAATTTGCATTGGGACAGTTTCTGCAAAAAATAAAATGCCTATTACAAAGCATATTCAAAGGATGCATCCAGAGATGGCTTTCCTAAGGTTAGGTCTTTAGGGAGGGTCCAAGACTCCACCTGTGGAAGCACAGTTAAGGTCAATGAATTAGTCTAACTCTCAGGAGAATAAGGCTGGTCCTGGTGTAAAGGCTGCAGGAAATAGGATAAACAAAAAAATCTGATACAAGGCAAAAAAAGCCCTTACATTCTCATACTTCAGAGAGTCAAATATAATTTCACAGCATTCTTTTTTTTTTTGTCTTTTGGAGGACAATTGGGGTTAACTTGCCCAGGATTACATGGCTAGTTTTTTGTGTGTGTGTGGGTGGGTGTTAAGTGTCTTAAGGCCGGAACCAAACTCCGGTCCTCCTGACTCTGGAGCCAGCGCTTTACTCACTGTGCCACCTAGCTGCCCCCACAGTATTCACTTTCAATTATGGCTGCAGTCACCATGTATATTGTTTTCCTGGCTCTATATCACTTGCAACAGAAATTGTAATGACCAACTTGAACTCAAAGAATAGATATGAGAAGACCCCTCCCTTCTCTGTGGGGATGGTGGACTATAAGTGTGGAGCACCGCGTGTCAGATTTAAAAAATCTGTCATAGTTTTGTGGTACCATTTTCCCCACTTTTTTTTTAATAAAGGATGGTTGCCTGGGGAAGAGAAGAGATAAACTGGGAAAACACAGGCAATATAAAGTGATATTTACATTTTTAAGTTTTGACCCCAAAGAATTGAGAAAATGTATCTTTTTCTTTCCTTTGTGAGGTATGGGGTGGGTACCATGGATGTGAATCATTTATATTTGTCACAGGTAGCTGATGTGTTAGCTGATTTTGCTGAACTCTTTCCCCGGCCTTTTTCATGTGTATTCTTTATTACAAGGAATGGCTCTCTGGCTAAGCAAGTGAAGAACAATATCATTGGCAATTAAAGTGACAGAAAAACAGAAGATATCAACAAACATTATTATGATGGTCTGAATGAATAAAACAAATGATCCTGCCTCTGAAGAACCGGGAAGGGGCCATTGTCAGCTTCTCTACTCTAGGAGCAGAGCTTCCTGTTGGGGTCCCTTAAGTTAGGTAATAGGAATCTATGATGTGTAATAGAAAGCAGTTTTCTTCTCTCAAACTATCAAGATTTACTTTCTGACAATACTTCATCTCTCTCTTCTTCACCCCTCACCTGCTATGTAAAGACAGGGTGCTAGAGGATATGTCTAAGGGCTGGTGCAAAGGTTAGAATCTGCATTACAATTTGTGAATTCTGTATCTACTAGCACCCTTCATTTAGGGAATGAGGAGCTGATGGCCAAAGTTATTAGTACACGCTGTTAAAAGTTGCCTTGCTACACTTCACTTTGAGGCTAGGCTTCTTCCCAGGCTCGCGCAAAGCCTGACCTATAGGTGCATAATACATTTCTGCTGCTTGCTCGCTTCTCTATCTTTCCAATAAAATCTGATCAAAATCAGGCAATCTCTCCTAATGAAAGAAGATACTGCTTTGTTTCCTTGCACTGAAAAATATTCTCAAAGGTATGCTATAGTCATATTGTATGCATAGGGAGAGGATTCTCCGCTGCACAGCATGAGCACAGTGACCTCACTGATGAATGCTGTTTTAAATTTCTTATTTGCCATCAAGACTTTTGCATTAACTTCCTAGGTTCCCTGTATACTCAGTTGCTCTTAGTTTGGGTTGAAAAGCCATCTTAGAAGGTGTGGAAACTTGCTGGATTAGAGCTTATGTTTCATCCAAGAAAGTTCTCAGGGTTCTCTGAAATATGGGCTCTTCTGAAATACAGGTTCCTCCAACATAACACTATGCTTATGACTTGATGTGGCCCTGACAATCTTTAGAAGAGCAGAAAGTATTTGGTACCTTGCTTTTTAGGTAAAAGCACTGTCAAATCCCAAAAGGAATTCATACAGATGCCTGCCAGATGTACACAATGATCCATGTACACAGCTTAGGACAAAACGGGGTTGATATCTACCAGCAGCAAATAATGGGATCTTCTCACATTTCACTGAGATGTTTTTTAATAATACCATACATAGATTTTATTCATTGTTAAAGTGAAAATGTAAAACTTTTCCTAGTACCAAAATAGCTTTAAAAAGTAGATTCAAATGATTTAATAAAAATGTTTATATATTAAAAACTCTTCTTTCATTATCACTTCTCTCCAACCCCTCCCAGACTTTTATTTCATTCAGTGTTTGCCTTGTATCCTCGTAAAGCACTAAAAAGAGCAAGAAATGTTTCTCCATATGTCTACTTGTTTAAAAGATTTACAAAAAGGGGAAGAAAACTGAGAATAGCACCCTTAAAATTATTCCTTAGCACTAATACTCAGGATTTCTGTAGAGTTACTGGAATAAGAGAAAACAAGTCAGTGCTTAGACTATATACTATATGCTGGTCTACATAGTCCCCTAGAGGTCTGAGGAAATGAAGGCACCATTCTGAATGCGGGAAGTCAAATTCTGGAAGCCCAAAGAGGTTGAGAAATGTTCTCTCCCCTAACTGGTTCATACTCTGTAAGTAACACTATAATGCTTGTCACAAGCTTGACTCGGGTACCTTTTTTTTCTGGCCTAAGGCAATAGTGTGGTATTTCCCTCTTTGAAACGTGCCATTGGAAGCCTGTCCTTCAGGAATACACCTGCGTGATGGGTGGGAGACACTAGCTCTCTGGAGCCAACTGGTTTGTCTGGAGAGTCTGAAGGAGCTATGGACTTGACTAACATTTTTTTCTAAGAGGTTCACGTCATCCTTTGTCAGGTTTCCTCTAAGCCTGCTGGGTAACCTGTTATTACCCTGTTCTTTATCTGTATTGCTCCGTTTGATATTCAATGGGGAGATGAGGGAAGAACTGATGGAAATCTCTGAACTGTTATCTTTCTCTTTGGGCTCTTTATTCAAAACAATGGATCTGAGAAGGGCAAACTTCCTTTGCTCAAGCTGTTCTGGCTCAGGACTTTTTTCCTGTGTTTTAGCCCCAAATCCGGCTGAGACTCTTTGGCTATTGTCTCTATTTGTTCCAGAGAAATTTATGACATTCAGAAAATCCTTGGGACGTGGTAAAAGGATACTCATATGGCTGTTCCCATTGCAGTCTGGTTTGTTTACACTGCTCTTAGTCTGAGCTAGCCCTTCAGTCCCAGCTGATTTTGCCATAGTCAGAGGAACATCAAGTTTTGGGGGAAGCCTCATCTCTTGACTCAGGTTTTCTTTTGGTTTCTTGTTTCTTTGAGTATCAATATTGCCAATAGTCACACACTGTTTTTTATGATTACTATTAGGGCTTGTCCTAAGAGTCTGTACCTTCCCATCTGCCCTCTTGCTCTCCCCTTCATCATTTGTGGGAGCTGCTGAATTGGACTGTGTTGATGCTGATACTTCTGCCTCCTTAGAAGCATCACTCATCGTCACTGGAATGATGGACTGATTGGTACACTTGGGTCTTCGCCCAGATTCTAAATATTCTACCAACTCAACAGAGTGATGTTTTCTTCTGTCTTTGGCTCCCAAAGACCACCTAAGGGGTATGGTCTTCAAAGTCCCCAGCTGGATTTTTTTAGAAGTGGCAGGCTTCTTCATGCTGGCGCTTCTGCCTTGAATGCCCCTCACAAAAGGCTTTGACTCAGATTTTCCTGAAAAGAGAGTGATAGGATTATTAGTGCCCAAACCACATTCCTGAGCCATTAAGAGTAATCATTTAGTCATCTATTTCCTTTCAACTTTCCTCAGTATTTAGTACAATGCTCTGCTGTCAGTATATTATTGTTGATTGGCAACAACTAGAATGGAATGCATTCACTGAAATTCTTTAGTATTTCAACAAGTCACAAGACAGGCCAGTACCAAGGAACTTTCTGACATTATCTGGCATCTGCCAGCCCTGATTTAGTTTATCTTTACCAAAGGAATTTACCTCCTACTTTTATTATCTCTAAACTGTTTACTTTAGCTTGAATTTTCACTAACACTGTGGAAGGTCTTGAGTCACTTAGCCTCTGTTTGCCTCAGTTTCTTCGTCTGTGAAATGGGGATGATAATAATAGCACCTACCCTCCCAGGGATGTGGCAAGAATATGATGATTATAATTGTAAAGTGTTTAGCACAGTGCCTGGCACACAGTAAATACTATATAAATGTTAGCTATTATAATAATTATTATTATTGTTGTATGCTCAACAAAAGAGGCACAGTTAAATAAATCGTGATCCATTAATGTAATGTAATACTATAAAGTAATTAAAATGAATGGGTAAGGTGAATATAAAAAAAAATTTAGAAATATACCAAAATGCAAAGAATGAAAAAGTAGAATCAGAAGAACAGAATTAATGATAAAAAAGGAAAAATGAATGAGTATAAATGAACAAAAATCCTGATGGAGAGGTAAGGGTGGGGGGGGGGGCTAAAATGTTATCCCATTTTAGGCATTTGAAATAAAGTGTAAGTAGACTGAAGTGTAAATATTTCATATTTAAGTTCTAATATTGATCAGTTTTCAGACAATGTGAACAATACACTATGAAGACTCAGAGATGGGAAGGCAAGAGAGGAGGTTGCTGGGAGGAAAAAACAAAAAAAGAGCATAATGTTGAGCCCACTCACCTAACAAATGTTTTAAACCAAAAAACTGACATGAGTGTTGCATCTAACATTCAATATTTAGTACACAAATTCTTATCAGTCTGTGATGTGTAAATTTCTGAGTAATACACCCTTAACAACATGCTTCATTCCCTTGTGGGGTTGTTTTTTTTGCTTTTTGGAGGGGGGAAGGTAGGGCAATTGGGGTTAAGTGACTTGCCCAAAGCCGTACAGCTAGTAAGTGTTAAGTGTCTGATGCTAGATTTGAACTCAGGTCCTCCTGACTCCAGGGTGGGTGCTCTATTCACTGAGCCACCTAGCCACCCCATTTCTACAATTGCTATCACTGTATTTATTGGAGACATAAAAGATTTAAAAAGAGCAAGATATTAATATGCAAATGTTTCCAGAGAAACATCAGGCTGAACATGCAACTGGAAAATTCCCTTATGATTGTTTAAGCTCCAATCTTGTCAGCAGGTCTAATAATAAAGTATATTAGAAATTTATTATAAAAACATTTTGTTCTAAAAAAATTTTGTTAACTGAAGCTTAGAAAACAGAAGTAGCTTTGCCCAGAGTTACATACAAAATCAGTGGCAGCCACTTTTAATGCAGTAGTGGCTTGTATCTGCAAAGTACTTTAACCTTCACAGATTTCTTTGATATTTATTATTCCACATGTAGTATAATAGCTTGGTGGGCCTCATCTGATGAAGACTTGTCTAAGTGTTCAACAAATAACGTTGTTTATTGCCAAGAAATAAATTACAATATCTCTTGAAGATGAACTGATTCAAAGCCTGAAACCGCATACAAACCCCAGCAGGGTGTTTCAATCTAAGTTATAAGAATCTGAGTGAATTAGCAAGGAATATTTTAAATAAAATATGTATAGGATTAGAGGTGGAATAAGATTCTAATAGTTAAAGAATTGATGATAAAAGAACATTTTTATAAAAGTTTTCTTTTTTTTTAACTTGTTCTAGTCTTTTTAAAATGTTGTTTAGGTTCAGATGCATTACTAGATGCTTTGTGATAAATACCATGAAGAGGAAAATAAAGTTCAACTTGAACAGAGATCCTATTCTGAATCTTAGAAAATCACTGTAACAAGCCTTAGAATCAAGGTTTTTTAATTACAGATTTTAGAACTATTTTTCTTTGAGGAAGGAAGTGAAACATTTATATAGCACCTTTGATTTGTCAGGAAATGTACTACGCACTTTACAAATATTTCTCATGTAATCCTCACAACAACCTTGTGAGGAAGGTGCTATATTATCTCCATTTTACAGCTGAGGACTTGAAGCCCAGCACTCTATACACAGTGCCACTTAGCTGATTTATGGAAGAAAAAAAACTTCTTTTAAAAGACTAATTTTCCAAACCTAAAATTAGGAAGTAATAGCAACATCATAAGCATTAGAAAAATCTTTTAGACACACAGAGATAATGTCAGTGATTTTAACAAAAACAATTAAAACAAACCTCTCTCCTGTCTGGTAGGGGCTTCTGAGAAGACAGGAGAACCAGGCATTTTAGAAAGGGAGTCAAAATTTGCAGAACTCCAAGATGTGAGGCTTTTCCTCTGGCTGCTATTGTTACTCCTAAGTCTTATAAGCCAGTGATCAGACAGGGAGGAGCTCATGGAACCTATAAAGAAAACATAGACATGGCAGGTAGAACCTCAGCACCTTGAGCAAGAGCCTATGAAATCTGGGAGGGGCATCAAGGCAAAAAATAAAATACCAGGAGGAAGGAATAAAATGAACCATCATTTTTCTTGAAAACATCCTTTATTTGGTCTTGGGAGTCAATCGGGCATGTATTCAAGTCTTGTCTCATACACTGTGCTCATGTTACAATGGGCAAATTACTCCTTTTAAAAAACAATTATCATGAATTTCAAATTCTCTCCCTCCTTCCAGGCTCTACCCAACTCATTGAGAAGGCAAGCAATACAATACCCAGTATATATGTGAAGTCAGGTAAAACATATTTCAATATTCGCCATGTTGCAAGAAAAAAGAGAAAGAAGCAGTAGCAAGAAACACTTAACCTTCCAGGGCTCCAGAAACCCCCCTAAGACTACAAATTACATATGAGTAGCCAATCTGCTTCAGTGGAAAGAGTTTTCATACCAGGAGTCTTATACACTAATGAAATGATTGATTCAGATCTGTCTTTCCATTCCCTCACCCCCTTAAAAAATGCTCCACTGTATGAATATCTAATACCTAGGTTCTGCAATATAAAGTTGACAATATTTTGATTAATACTTTCAGAATAAAAGTATATTCTTAAATTCATCTTCATATGCTAATGAGTAGCACAAAGTTTTACTTACACCTGCCAGTGCTCAGTCTTTTAGTCATGTCAGACTCTTTGTGACCCTATGGACCATAATATACCAATGCTATCCATAAGGTTTTCTTGGCAAAGATACTGAAGTAATTTTCCAGGTCCTTTTCCAGTGGATTAAGTCAAACAGAGGTTAAGTGACTTACCCAAGGTCACATAGCTAGCAAATGGGTGAAGCCAAATTTGAAATTGAGTCTATCCACTGAACCATCATCTAGCTGCTTCCATTTATCACCAATTCAGGACTGTTAAACGCTTAATTTTCAAAAATTCATAGGAATTAAAAAATCTCAGACACTACTTAATCCAACTTGTTCCTAAATATAAATCCCCTCTACAACTTATCCAACAAATGGTCACATAGCATTTGCATGAAGACCCATAGTAAGGAGCAGTCCATCAGCTTTCAAGGCAGTTTCACTGGATTGCTTGTGAAGTGCTCTAATTAATATGAAGTTTTTCCTTTCATCAAATCCAAATTTTCTTATTTATAACTTCCACCCACTATTACTAGTTTCTCCCCCTTTTCCCATCCCAATCTACTCTTACCCCAGAGCCTCTTTCTAGACAGCCCTCCAGATACTTCAAAGCTATCATGTCCTTCTAAACTCTTCCCTAGGACAAACACCACCAATGCCTTCAGCCAATCTTCTTGAAGCCCTTCATCCTCTTGGTCACAAGCTTATTATTCAGATTTTTTAAGATCAACAGTTGTCTAGCCCACATCATACCTATCTTGCATTTGCATAGTTTTTAACCCAAGGAGAAGAATTTAGATTTGTCTTTATTGAATTTCTTCTTATTACACTCAACCCAGTGTGCCTGCTTATCAAAGTCTTGAGATACTCTGTCTGAGATCCAACATGTTTTTTCCTAGCTTTTTGTCATTGTATTTCTCCTAGCTTTTTGTCATTTCAACAAAATCCATGGGGCAATTCACCAGACATCCATTTAAATAAGCATTAATGACTACTCTTCAGGTCTGCCCTTTCAGCCAGTTCTGAATCCCCCTAAACTTTACTAGTAACTGGCTCACATGTCTCCATCTTGTTCACAAGAAGAGCAAATGTGATAGTATCAAATACTTTGCTAAAAAGGTGAAGTATAGGTACAAAATTTCCCTGATCAGGCAATTGAGCAGGCCTGTCTAAAAAAGGAAATGAGTTTAATTTGCTGAGACCTGTTCTTGATGACATCATACCGGCAGTTTGTAATTATCAATTCTGTTTTTAGATATTCAGAAAATCATTAGTGTCATGGACCTGGAGCTAGAAGGTACAGAAGAAGCCATCTAATCCAACTCTCTCATCTTACGAATGAGGAGATTGAGACCCAGACTCGTGTTAAGTGACTTTCCCAAAGTCACACAGGCAGTAAGTGACAGAACCAGGGTCCAGACCAGGCCCTCCGACTCCCACGATGGCACTCCTTCCACTACGACATCTGGCATCACTAACCAGCTCTTTAGTTATATAGTCTGAAATTCAGGGCTTGGGCACAAAAATGGAAGATATGCGATCTAAAGAGTATGGAGACTATTTTCTCTTGAACTTCTTTAAAAACTGGTACATCTCTGAAGTCCTCTGGCATTGTTCGTATTCTCTATGGTCTTTCAAAGAGGACGGAGAGGAGCTCAGACAGTTCTTTTAGCACCTGGGACTATGGTGACATCAATTTCTCATTTGCCCCAGACTCTCAATTGATATAAGCATGAGCTACCACTAAATTTGGGGTCAAAATCCCAGCTCTTATCCTCTACCACATTTGGGATCTTGGGCAAATTGCTTCCCTTCTCTGGGCTTCAGTTATCTCAGCTATAAAATGAGGGGCCTGGACTAAGTGATCTCTAAGGTCCTTTTTAGGTGTAAATATTATGACTTTCTTTCTTTCAAAAACTTCAACCTTAACATGTTTTACTTTGTTTTCAGTCTCACTGTTTCTGCCTTCTGGTGGTGAATATTCCATTACACTGTACCCTGAAGTCCCTGTTCCAGGGTGGTATGTCAAGTGTGGCTGACATTTTTAAAACCCCAGCTCAACCTAAAGGGAAAAATCTAGTCTTAGGATACTGAGAGAATGGGTAGAGGATCCTATGGTTGACCTCTTTCTCCTGGGACATGCTCTTAGGCATTCCCTCAGCATTTATTCATGAAAAAGCCTAGGATAGAAGCCAAATTACCTACTGAAGCTTCTGGCTTTCAAGTAAGTTCAAAGAAGGCTGGCAACCAGTGTTGAAAGACAAAATGGCTTGGGTGGCATGTGGCTGCACCTTACCCTGCAAATGAGATTTAGAATCATCAAGCTACACTCTTCAAGATTCTTTCAGCATCTTTCTATGCTTCCTGCTTCAGATCTTTCCTCTGTACTTTAGGAAGAGAATAAGAATGAACTCTGAGGATCATTTTTTCTCATTCTAACAGAAGCTACAGTACCTCTCATTGAACTGCTGGCTGACCAGTCAGGAATGATGTTCCTTTTCTGATAAAACAGAATGTAGGCTCCTCGGGTGCTGACCTCATCTTCTAAAACAGGCTCCACTGTGCTGTCATCATAGCTATACCACTGGCCATCCAGAGAGTTTCTGCAGTAGGCTGCAAAGTACAAAATCCAAAGTCTCAATTACTGTTGCTTTTTGAGGCAGAAAGGACTTTTCCACCTCCATAAGACAAAGAGGAACTGTAATTTTTATGAGAAAATAAAATTAGTCTGTATCAGCCTTTAAATCTGAACTTAATGTGAGAAAAAAATGAACAAGTTCTTTCTTTTTTAGAAATCCATGGAAAACTTGGGATATTATGATCATTCTTATAGTAACCCACATTCGGGAAGCTTTTAGTCTTACTTTTTGGTAAGCTGCCCCGGAATCCTACTCTGAGGCCTCCTAATACAATGTACAGGGAATAGTGGGCTCTAAGGATATTATGCTAGACTCCCAGGCCATTTGACCAGTCAAATGGACCTTTAATCAAATGACCTTAACCTTCCCAAAAGGGAATTATGTGGCTAGAAGTAGAGCTATTACAGCTACATTCACAAATGGCACTTCCTCAATAAAGTAAAATCTTTGAATTAAACACTGCTAGTTCAGCATCCTTCCCCTATCAGCCTTCAAATAATAAACACAAATCACCTTGGGATTCCCCCCTGCCCCTGAGACTCTGACAGAATATACTCTTACCTTCTCCCATGGTACAAAAGGGGTAGATATTGATTCAGCTCAGTTAAGAAGGAAAGGAGAGCCAAGGGAAGAATTTGGTAGGCTTCTAGTGCAGGCCTAAAGGAAAGGGTACTGAAACTCAATTGAAGCCAGTTTTGTCATAAAGAGAGAGGACTCAGGGAAGGGACCTCGATCTGCTCACAGATCATATATTTCTGAATTACAGAAGAATGAGGTAGCTTTGAGGGCATACCTATTAGAAAAAGAGATGACCCCAAAATGCAAAGAAAGGCCAAAAATGATTTTAAGAGAAAAATCTCCAATAAAAATCCAAAGCACAGAGATAAATCAACAGAGAAAATTCTAATACCATGAAGACTAGTATATCCTTAAAGAATATACAAAGCTTTTTTAACAAATATTCTAATACAAAAGAAAGAAAACCAGTACCTGATGAAGCACAGAGGTGTTTCCTATTGCTATGGACTTCCTAAGAGAGTACAGGATAACAACAAAAGACTGCAGAATGGTTCAAAAGAGAAATGAAAAATGTAAAAGGAAAAATTAAAAATAAAGATAAGACAGTACTAGTTCTCAATGCAGAATTTAAAAATTCAATTAGCACATTCAAAAAGAAAATGGATACACAATGGAGACTCTCTAAAGGAGCTAAAGAAATTAGTAGATTTGGAACAAAAATAGAGGGGTGGCTAGGTGGCACAGTGAATAGAGCACCAACCCTGGAATCAGGAGGGCCTGAGTTCAATCTGGCCTCAGACACTTAACACAAAAAAATTAGCTGTGTGACCTTGGGCAAGTCACTTAGCCCCAATTGCCCTGCCTTTCCCCCTTCAAAAAGCAAAGAAAAAAGAAAAAAAAAGAAAGAAAATCAGGCAGAAGAGAAGTAAAAAACAATGATAAAAGAACATATGAATTTTTAGCCGTGTGACCTTGGGCAAGTCACTTAACCCCAATTGCCCTCCAAAAAGCAAAAAAAAAAAAAAAGCACATATGGATTTTAAACAAGTCAATGTGACTAACTTTGTTTTTATTTTTTTGCTTTTTGGAGGGGGGAAGGCAGGGCAATTGGGGCTAAGTGACTTGCCCAAGGTCACACGGCTAGTTTTTTTTGTGTTAAGTGTCTGAGGCCGGATTTGAACTCAGGTCCTCCTGACTCCAGGGCCAGCGCTCTATTCATTGTGCTCCTAGACACCCCCAATGTGAGTAACTTTGAAGATAAAATGTGCAAAGATAACTTAAGAGTCATAGGTTTCCCAGAACATAACAAATCAAAAAAATCTGAATACCACACAGCAGGAAATAATACAAGAAAACTACCTAGAACTCCTGAATACAATAAGAAAGCATCACTCAGAGATGAGGCCAGAAGAAGGTAAACTTCAGGAAGTTCTAGTCAACCAGTCAGTCAATATTCTTTTATGAAATACTATATGCTAGGCATTGTGCTAGTACTAGGGATACAGAGAAAGAAGAAAAAGGTCACTGTAGTCAAGGAACTCACATTCTAATGGATGAAAACAACAAGAAAGAAACTTGTAAAGCATCTGGAAGGTAATCTCAGAGAGGAAGACACTAACAGGTGAGGACACTGGGAAAGGTCTCCTACTAAAAGTGGAATTTGAGCCATCCTGAAGGAAGCCAGGGAAATTAAGAGGTGAAGGTGAAGAGGGAAAGCAATCCAGACATGAGGGATAACCAGTGCAAGGTTACATAGACAGGAAATGTAGTGTCATGTTCAAGGAATGCTGCAAATCATTAAAAATAAGACACGTGAAAATAAAAACAATTCTAAAATTCCACCTTACACCTACCATATTGGTAAGATGACAAATATGGCAAATAACAGCTGTTGGGGTAGGAGTGCTGTGGAACTATGGGTACACCTATATACTTTTGGTTGAGCTACAAAGTCTTCCAACAATTCTGGAAAGCAATTTGGAACTACACCCCAAATGTCACTAAATTGTATACTCTTTGACCCAGCAATACCCTCTCTAGGCCTTTACCTCAATAATGTCAAAGACAGAGGAAAGGACCCATATTGTACAAAGTACTCAAAGAGCTACTTTTTTTTTAGCAAAAAAAAAAAAAAAAGGAAACAGTTTGTATCCCCAGTATCTAGCACAGTGTCTGGCTCATAGTAGGTATTTAATAAATTCCTGTTTATCGATTTATTGAAACAAAATGGGTACCTTTTATTTGGGGGATGTTTGAACAAATTATGACATCTAAATGCAATAGAATAGCATTGTGGCATAAGCAAGAATGAAAGGGACAGATTCAAAGATACCTTGGGAAGACCCACATGAAGTGGACAAAGTAAAGTAAGCAGAAATATGGCAATGATTTAATAAAAGGAGTATAATAATGTTATAAAGGAAAACCCTGAAAGACTTAAGAATTCTGATCAATGTAATGACTAATAAATTATGCTTCTCATTTGGCAGAGAGATGATGGACAGAAGGCACAGAATGAAATAGATTTTCAGACAACCAAAGTATGAATTTATTTTGCTTGACTATATTTATTTGTCGTAAGAGATAGCTTTTATTTTGGGGGAGGAGGGAGGTGTGGAGAAGAAGAAAAGGAATTGTGAAGGAGGTAGTGAAAGAAATGCCAAAACCAAAAAAGTGTCAGTGAAACATTTTTTAAAATGCATGGAAGACAACAGAATGAAATTCGGACAAGCAGGGCAGTATTGGTACTACTGTATGAAATTTAAGATCCATATTTTGAAAAATCTACATGTAACAGTCACAGTTTTATATACAATCTTCTTTTCCATTCTTTTTTGTACATGTTGATGTTCATTTTTTGTTAATGTTCATCACATTCAGATTAAAAATAAAAGGAAAATTTTGGAAAAAAAAAGAATGCTTGTGAAGAGATCTCACTAAACAAAATCATTTTGATTTAAGGATGAAGCTAGAAAGATCTCAATAAAAGATGGAAAAAGTTCTACAAAGATTATAATAACAAACTCTTTTAACCATAAACAACACTTGGGCATCACATCACAAGTCCAGGTGAGTTTATAGAGACAGAAATGGAACAAAGAAGCTGGGAAAAGGAGTTGGATGAGATCAAGCATACATAAAGGAGATCTGTACTGGAAGTAACACAACTGTGGGGGTGTTGAGGGATTGACTGACAAGCTATCTAAAGGAAGAGGATGATAAAAAGGAATGGGAAAAATCTCAGATCCAATTAATAAAATCAGGCAACTGAAAGAATCATCAACTACTAATTGATGTGCCTACTTTCTTCTCTCTGAATACAATTTTTACAAGAGTAATTTGCAAATGTATCGAGGGCATTTCTGAATAGGTTATTAGTTGGCTTTCACAAGATTATATATATGTATATGTGTGTATGTATATGTATACATACATATATATACACACATATATATGTATGTACATATACATGTGTACATTCCCAACAGACCAAACCTTTACCAAATCCAGTTGGTGGTATAGAAAATATAAGATCTTATTGCGTTTATTGTTTGTTGACAATGAAAAAGACAATTAGTTTGTATATTTTCCCATGACAGACTGTAAGCTCCTTGAGGGCAGGGACCTTTTCATTTTGGTATCCTTAATACCTATGACAATGCCCATCACGTAGCACAAACTTAACACTTATTAACTGGCTGACAGAGTAAAATGCTATATTTACTAAGGCTATCAATAAGCTCTCCCTCAAACATCCAATAAAATTATGCATAATTCCATCAGATTTGAAAGAGATGACCTTGTTTGATGACTTTAAGAACATCAGGCAAAACATAAATAGGGAGACATATGTTTTCTAATGGTGTTCAAAATTCATGGAGGAGATACACAATAGAGTCCAAGTTGAAAATGGATTTCCTATGGATGGTAAGGTCTTCAATTTGGTTCTTTTTTTTCCTGCTTTTAGTTAACCTTATGCTGGATGCATCAAGTCCCAGAATATCATAGTGTTCTTGATGAGACCTATGACCACTCAAGAGTTTGGCTTAAGTATTCAAACAGGAAAGTTCAAGTGAGTGAAGAATGTCTATTCTCTAGATTGCCATGTGCAATAAGATGAAAAATTTATAGAGTTCATGCACCAGTAATTGCAACTTGGGCACCATGAATTGACAACTGGATCCAAAATTAAACAAGAGGAGGGCAGAAGCTGTATTACCTAGGCAAAATTGCCAAGACGCTTTTCCTTGAAATAAAGGTCATCTTTTAGTACCAGTACTCTAATAATGTTATTAAATAGGTGAGAGTCACAGAACACTATAGTAGCCATTGCATTAAAATCTGGTGTCACACAAGAGAACAAGGGAAAGGAGCATGGTGAATGTGGGCAAAGTGTAACACAAAACAAATAAGAAACCATGAAGAGGTAGAATAAAGAATATCATCAAAGAAACATACAATTGAAAAAGAAGATGGGCTGGCCATGGGGCTGGAGCAAGGGATAACCAATGGACCGCCTATGTGCTCCACTGGTATCCTCATAACTTCATGAGGGATCACAGAAAATCTTAAATACATTGCCCCTATTGGTATGGGGAGGCATGGATAAGAATCTCACAGTATGTGTAGGTATAAAGGAGGTGCAAGGAACATATATAGCAATGAGATCACAAATACATTTGAGTACTGAGTATCTGGATAGCTGTAGGAAAATTTTACGTTGATAATATGGATAATAATCTCACTCTCCTGAGAAGCCCAAAGTGCTTCAGAATTCATGCTTGTGGAAGAGTCAGTACATCAGGTAAAAGTGGAAATCATGGCAGTTTATAAACAACTTCTCAAATGTCTTCACTGAGTTTACTGCTACTCTTTGTAGCACTGAAGTCAATTTTAAGGGAGAGAAGTGATTGACAAACTGGCTGAATTTTCCTTTATTCAACCCTTTAACGTCTATGGAATTTTACTTTTATTTTCTTACTATTTTAAAAGTCACAGTTAAGACTCCAAGTTATTTAGTTATTTAGTGCCGGGCACTGTGCTAAGAACTTTGTAAGTATTATCTCATTTAATCCACACAAGAATTCTGGGAGGTAGGTTCTAGTATTATGTCTTTCTAAAACTGAGGCAAATAGCAGTGAAGTGACTTACTCAGAGTCGAATAGACTATAAGTGCCCGAGACTTTCTAACACCAGGATAAAACCCTCTATCCACTATGCTATCTAGCTGCCTCTCTGACTCAAAGATCTTTGCAAAGAAGAGATGAAATGGATCCTACATGTCAACAAGAAAAAAAATCTCAAAAGCAATTCTCATTAGGGAAAAATCAAGAATAGGGTAAAGTCAGTTCTCTTGAATCTTAAGTCATCCAACTACTATACGAGGGAGAAACTTGGCCTGAGGAAAGCTTGTTCTCAATCCTGTAATCCTGAGTTCCTCTATTCTATGGCACTGGGCAAGTTTCTTCTCTCTCTTCACTCAAGTTCCTACAGTGAAGACAGTTGTGCTCAGTTGAGGATGCCAGAATTTATGAAGTCATTTATATAAAGAAGATCAAATGAAATTAATATATGTAAAGGGCTTTAAAAATCTCAAAACATTATATAAATTCTAGCTATTATTATTAAGTACTATGAAGACTATGGAATACCTTTTTCTTCTATAGAACTAGATGCTCAGAATGGATGAACAAAAAACATTTATTAGGGGCTTACTATGGGCAAAGCACTGTGCTAAACACTGCAAATACAAACAGAAAAAAAGAGAGCAACCTGCTCTCAAGGAGCTGACGCTATAACTGAGGAGACGACACACAAAACAGGTTTCAACTGCAAGTCAGACAGGACGGTTCTTAGGGTGCAGTGCCAAAACAGATGGTAATACATCTTTTTAAATGTCATTTGCATTTATAAAATAATTTCTGTTCCTCATGTTAAATCATCATACAGTACCAGAGGCCGTGGAAGAACCAAATCTAAAGGCTCCTTGCTATGCAAATGAGCACTCAAGAAATACACAGTAAGAATTCAATATCAGGAATGGCTCACCTGTATAATGCCCACCTTGCATACTGCCATGGTGGTTACAGACTGCATATAAGTCATATAAGAAGTCAAGTGGGCAGCTATTAGGCAGGCAAGATGCCTGTTCCCAGGTTGGCCAAGAGTTCAGCAGGTGCTCCTGACCAAGATTCCTTTTGGCAACATGGGGAGCCATGTTGAGGCCAAAAAGGGGAAACTTCACCAGAGTGGAGAGTTTGTTTCTTTTCTCCCCAACTTGACAGAATCGTTTCAGGTGAATTATGAGAATGTCAGGCAACGTCCACAAGCTTAGTTTCACCATTCCTTGTTGGAGGATCTTGCAATGGGGACATTTCCATGCATCATCAGGAGCCAACTGGAAAAGGAAAATTGTTTTGCATGTATATTTAATTTTAATCTCAGTAATCATCAATGAAATATTCAAATAGCCAAAATTTTTAAGGGAGATCATATATAATAACATAAACCCTAAATTACTTACATTTTGAAGGGCATGTTAACTTTGTTTCATGTGCTGAAACTGCACTGGTGTCCATGAAATAGTAAGAAACCCCTTTAGCACTCTGGGCAGAGCCCCTATGGAGACTTAAGGGAAGAAATGGCTAAGAAGCACAATGGAGAAGGTATAGATGAGTTAATATCTATACCACTAGAGGGAGGACTCATATCACTGAGAACATCATTCTATTCAAGTACTTCAACAAAATAATTTTCTGAAAATACGATTTGCCTCTAAAATCCTATTTACCTGCTTCAGTTCTGCATATTCACCTGCGCCCACCAGTTTTATTTGTCATTACTTTTCTTCTTAAGAAAAATAAATTATTATAATATTGGGGTTCCTAATGGCAATATCAACTTGCATGCAGTCTATTCACTTCTGCATAGCCCAGTAGGTGGCAAACACTACACCCAAAAAAACACAATGAACTTTCCTATACCTGGTCTAGTAGTGTATTTCAGGAGAATCTTTCCCCTAATAAGCCCTCAAAGAAGGTCTAGATACGGGTTGTTTGGCAAGTACCTGTTCCTCCTTAGTATAGAGCTGAAAGCACTCATTTAAGGTACAGCTGGGCTGCTGATGGGCCTGCTGCTGGAGCTGAACACTTGGGGCATCCTGGACTACTTCCTCCTGAATATTTCCAAACAAGCTGTGGAGAGGGGCAGAGGGAGAGAGAGAGAGAGAGATCAAAGGTTACCCCGAGTTTAGGTCATAAGATTTTTCTTGAGGAACAGGTTTCTATAATCTCAATAACTTTTTGGTGATTAGTCCTTTTCAAAATCAAAACTGATACCCATTCTCACTAGGATTCTTTAAAAGTAAAAACTATTTGTTTGTTTATTTTTGGTCTGTACCTATGATTTCATTGATATAGGGAACTCCTATGTGTGAGACTCCCTTCACCAATGCAGAGAAGAAACAATTCTGCAAATTATTGTTCCTTGAAGGCACCAAGAAGTTAAGTGACTTGGACAGGTTTACACAAATAGTATATGACGTGGACCCACATCACCCTAAATCTAAAACTGTCTCTTTTTCTCCACACCATACTGAGTGGTATATAGAAATAGATTTATTTTTGTTACAGACACATCACTCAACACTTTTACTTAGAAGCTGAATTAAGCACAAGGTAAACGGAGTCTCTTGGTCAAGGTGCTATCTCTTCTCCTCCCTGGGATGATCTTCCTTGGAAATAAATTTTTTGAACTCACAGCTCTTTGGTGGTCCTATCCCATTCTATTGCCAGCTTGATATGTGGGGGACCTCCTGGCCTGCTGAGCTTCAAAGACCTAAGAAGAGAATAAAGGGTGGTGAAATCCATGACAGAACCACAGTCAAGTAATTTTTCACTCCTGTATCTCAGTTTATTTCAGCAGTTCACCCAACCTAGGACCATCCTTCAAACCAAGTACACAAGCCAAAAGTTACTTAAGACCCTCACTCCCTTAGGGATCCTAGTAGGTTAGGTGGTGGTTATTAATGTTATTATTAATAGCCAACATTTATATAGTACTTAAAGGTTTGCAAAACATTTTACAAACTTTAGTTCATTTTATTCTGACAAGAAACCTGGGAACTTGAACCCAGGTTTTCTGTGGCTGCAAGTTTAATACTCTTTTCATTATACCACAGCCTAAAATCTAAGAGCTTTGTAGATACAGTATATCAGGACATCTGGGTTCAAGCCCTAATTTCTCCAATTACTAGCTATATGACCTTAACCAAATTACCTAGTCTTTCTGAGTTTCTATGAATTACAAATAAGACAAAGTAAAAGCAATACTAGAAGTCCATGAAAACCCTCCTTTTTAGTTCAACTGAAGCTATTAAGAAATAACATTTCTTGGGTAGCTAGGTGGTACAGCAGGCCTGGAATCAGGAGGACCTGAGTTCAAATCCGGCCTCAAGACACTTAACATTTACTAGCCGTGTGACCTTGGGCAAGTCACTTAACCCCAACTTCCCAGCCTCCCCTACCTTCATAAAAAAAAAAAAGAAATAATATTTCTTGAGCTTAAAATCTTTCCTATAATTTTCCCTTTAAGAAAGTGTATGGGATGGGGGGTGGCTAGGTGGCACAGTGAATAGATCACTGGCCCTGGAGTCAGGAGGACCTGAGTTCAAATTCAGCCTCAGATACTTGACACAATTACTAGCCATGTGACTTTGGGCAAGTCATTTAACCCCAAATACCTTGCCTTTCCCCCTCCAAAGAGCAAAACAAAAAGTGTATGGGCATCGAGAACAAAAACACTAACACCTTGGGTAAATTTCACTGTTTTTAGGAAAAATAAAACATATATGTTATTAGAATAGGGTGGTAACTAGGCATGGAATAAAAAATATCTCTTGTCTACTAAGATCATTGATTGTTTATTCCCATTCCAATAGAATCTGACAGATTGATCACAGGGAAGAATGCCTTATAACCCTTGAGAGAAGTGGTCAAGAAAGGAAGAGTTCTAGTAGTTATAGAAGATTAAGGGACCACTGTTCTAGAATGTTACCCCAAAACAACATTTTAATATATCGTGTGACCTTTTCTACGTTCAAGATTATTATGCCATCTAGAATGGTAACATTTTGGGTAAAGAGGTATCTGAGAGCTATGTTGTTTTGGATATTTTCTCTCTGGGCTAACAATACTTGGATTTAGAATGATAAATTTTAAAAAATATTTCTGGCAAACTTGTGCCTAAAATGCAGAGAATATTATTAATATTTTTCTCTGACATATAAATGCAAGCTATTATTGTTATGCCTAACCCATTCTCGATAGCTTTTTTAAAAGGCTAATAAACAAGATGTCTTTACTACAAATGTTAGCTTCCCTGCTATATGTGTTTGTATGTATACTTCACATACATATATATATGCATGTGTGTGTACACACACTCTTCCCTTGCCAATCAGTTCTATATAAAGAATTGAGAATAGTTACATTAGACCCAAGCTTATTTGAATTCTAAATTGGCTTCTCATTAATTTTCTGTGAACTTGGTCACATGGGGTACTTAGTTTCTCTGGTTCTCAAAGTGCTTGATTAGATAATTCTAAGGTCATCCTTCCTTGCTTTAAAATTCTAAGACCCTGTGATCACCAAGCATCACTGATCATGCCAAGCCTCCTCTCAGAAACCTCTAGTTGGAGACCAATCTATAGCTTCTGAGCAATGTAAATCTGGTCCATGTAGACAGGGAATAATGCACAGCAAAAGAATGGGTTTCAGAGCTTGAGGGATATTATTAAGCAAAATTAAAGAACAGATATTTGATAAAAGAAAAATGTAAGGGCATTATGTCATGAAGTCAGCAAGTCATTCACAAAGCATACTTAAATTTATGCTTAATTGGATTAAGAAGTCACGAACTATCTCCTACAAGGGATGTAGGACTGTGACAAGGAAGCACTAAGCTGAATTCAGTTTTGGACAGGCTGAGTTTAAGATGTCTATGGGATATAGTTCGAGATTCCCAAAAGGCACTTGGAAATGCAAGTCTAGATAAGATAAGTGAAGCTGAGAATCATTAGGATAGAGATGACAACTGAATCTATGGAAGCTGATGAGATCACCAAAGAGCAGTATTTTTTTTTTTAAAGCAAGCAATGTGAAATGGAGATTTATATTTTCATGCAGAATTCTCTTTTGTATTATGCTGTTTGCATGGATTCAGCGTTTTTCAATCACAGTCAACATTTATTAAGCACTTACTATGTGCCAGGCACAGCACATAATTTTCAAAATAAAATTTAATAAAATAAAAGGAAAGGAAAAGGCAGAAAGAGAGAGAGATTGGGAGGGAAGGAGAGAGGGAGAGGGCACAAGCAACTGCTGCCAGGCTAGAAAGCTAGGTTGGAGCCAGACTGTGAAGGACTTTACATGACAAACTGAGATGACTATATTTCATCCTAAAGACATTAGAGGGTTATGAAGCTTTTTTGAGTTATGAGGTAACAGGAACAGACCTGTGTTCTAAGAATTTTTGCAGTTGTATAGTATAACGGCAAGCAAAGTATCATTTTTTGATGTTTTTCTTTTATGGAATTCTGTTTCCCAGCCTCAGGCTTACATGCGATCTGTTCTAGCCAATCACATACAGGCACGTAGGTTCTAGCCAATCAGAAAGAGGCATGTGGGATTTAGCCTGGACTCTAGCTAATCAGATGCTGAGTATAATTGTATATAAAAAGATCTGCTGTTGAGAAAGCAGGCATTAAGGGAGTCAGCACTAAGAGGGCAAGTCAGCATTGAGAAGAAAATGAAGAGACCTCTGAGAACTGGGAGGAGACCTCTGAGAGCTGGGAGGAGACCTCTGATGGTAGAGACTTGCTGAAGGAGTTTCTGAACTTTGAAAACAAATAGAGCTGTAGGGCAGAAACCTGTCCATGGGAAGGAGGCTTAGCTTAAGTCCATTTTGAGAGCTGTTAAAGTGAACTGAGCTGTTAATGCAGAACCTCTAGATTTTGGAGGTGAACTGAGATGTTGGTGCTAGTGCTGTGTGTCAGTATTATTGTCCCATAGCTTTGTTTTCCCAGAGGCAAAAGCTATGGGCAGGAGCCCCTGGAGCCTGCTGTAGAACAGGAGCAGGGAAAGCTTGGAGTGGAGCAGTCCCCATTAGCTGAGATATGGAGCTCCTGGAGCAGAGAGCTGCCCACGTGTGAATCCAGATGAGATTTGGGAGTGGTCAGCCCATAGAAGAGCCATGAGACTTGGAAGTCAGCCTTGAGTTAAGATGAAAAAGGACTTTACTTGCACAATTTGTATTGATTGAGTAGATTATGATTTACTGTGACCTAGGGGTGGATAATGTTTGTGTTTTCTGCTATCCCTTAAGGATGTGTTGTGCTAAGGAAGACCCTGGCCTTGGACCCCCTGATTTTGGGGATGCAATGACATATGCTGTGTAATTTGCTGTGTTAGGACAGGATTATTCCATTGAGTAGTTGTAGGGACTAACAATCCTGCCTCAACATATTCCTTTATAGTACTGGTAATTTCATCTTCCACACCTGGCAGGTGATACTACTTTAAAGTAATTACTTCAGAAGGCTGAGGTAAAGTGACTGGGTTCATTTTTATTTTACCCACTAGAACTACATTAAGTCCTACCTTCTTTACTGCAAATTGGTATCTCCCTTCAGGCAAATTTAAAGTCATATCTCTCACTATGTATTCAGGAATTGCCACTGTGTATTCTTTCTTAGGTGACTGCCCAATTTTCATCCTTAGTTTAACTTGTCTAGCTGGTATTTCAGCCCCTATCCAGTCTTGTGGTAATAGGGGTTCCATGTATAAACTGATCAGGGTTTCCATATATAAGAGGCCCCTGACCCAGTATCTATTAATGCCCTAGTTACTGTGGTTGATCCATTCTTCTAGTATATCGTTAAACTGATATGGGGTTGGTAATCCCAGCTGTGTACTTCTTTAATCTGAACTGGGGCTTGGCCAATTTCTTATTCTCCCTGCAGATGAGACAAAACTTGGATACAATGTTTCAGGAGGATTTGTAGGGGCACTTCTTACTTTCCTATTCCATCTAATATTAAGTCCCCTTTCCCAGTACATCTCATATAGTTTGTTAGTTGGAATACCATCTATTCTTCCATAATCTATGCCTGCTCTCAATAAAATAATAAACATTTCTTTCCTTGTTATTCTATTCTGACTTTAAATCTGCTGGCTATTTTCTCTTCTCTCTTGAGGAAATTTATATTTTCCCCATTCCCCTAACTGTGCAATCTTATCCAGCACCTCCCAATGGTGCCTGCCCTATTTCCCCAAATATAGTAGAATCAGAATTAGGTGTTTATAAGAGGATCAGTCTTCACTATTATATTTCTATGAGGAACCACTAAGGGAGTGCTGTGACGTGAATCTGCATCTCCAACCATTATTGCAGTTAACTTTCTCATACAGTCTCTAAGCAAATACCAGGGACTATCTCCACAAGGCCACACAGAGTCAGCAGGATACTGTTTATTGCATCCCTCAGCAGCTAAAGCTAACAAATTAGTTCCATTGTTACCTCCTTGAATATAGTAATCCCTAAAAGCTTGTGGTATAAAGAGATTCTGATTAAATCTATGAATTTCAAACAATTTATATTATGTATCATACTCCTCCAGCTCCTTCTTACCATCCATGATACTAATGATTCTCCCATTTTTTGGGTGAAATGGCTTAAAATATCTGTGATCTCCTGCTGAGTAAAATCCTTAGTTACTTCTTTAAACACCATGTGGCACCCCCTGGTTTTCCTGCTTTCTTTGTATTATTTGATATGCATCCATATTTCTTGAAGCCTCCTCATCTGAATTTGCTTTATCTTCCTCCCAGGTATCCGGGTTCCCAGGCCCCACACATGGTATGCACCTTCTTTTTGTTACCTTTTCTTTTTCTTCTGTTATTGTTCACAGCCATCTTTTCTGCTACCACTTGATACTTTCTAGTTTGTTCTTCTAAAGGAAAGTTGTGACACTATCATAGAAAGCTTCTCATGCAAATCAGCTAACTCCCTTTCCAGCTGAACCTTTTCCTCCAACAATTTGTCTCTACTTTTACATATGATAACTTGTTAAGAATGCCCATCCTAGGGGTGGCCAGGTAGCACAGAGAGTAAGAGCACCGGCTCCAGTGTTGAGAAGACCTGGAGATCGAATCCCAGGCTCAGACACTTAGCACACACCCAGAAACACCTGGCCGTGTAACCTTGAGCAAGTTACTTAACCCCAATTGCTTAGGGGCGGCCAGGTGGCTCAGCGAGTAAGAACACCGGCTCCAGTATCGGGATGACCTGGATCAAATCCGGGCTCAGATATTCAGCACCACACCCAGAAATAATAACTGGCCGTGTAACCTTGAGCAAGTTACTTAACCCTAATTGCTTAAAAAAAAAAAAAAGAATGCCCATCCTCTTCTACATACCCTTGCCATTTCTTTTCCCTGGTTCTACTGGGATTCCTTGCAAACATCTTTCTAAATCTGTAAATTCTCCCTTCTGTAGCCTCGGTTCCCAGTTTTCACAAAGTCCTGTGCTTTTAGCCCATTCTCTCCAGGGAGGAAATAAGGTAAATTCTCCCATCCTGGGATACCCATTTCCTTCCCTAGAGCCTTCCTATCTCCAAGTAGGGGTTTCATGTTTTGCAATCCCATCCTTCTCGCCAAATGTAACACCAATGCAATACCCATAGCAGCTGTTATGACTATGCAGATGTGTTTCCAGGAAAAACTTGCAAAATACAATAAACTCTCTTCATTAAATGCAAAACCAAAGTATTTATTTGCATTAGAATACCAGGAGGTAATATTTAACAATCATCACCCAGGCATTCTCATTTGTTAGGCCTTTGTACAAACAAGTTTCCTTAGACTAGTTCTTCCCTCTGCCTACTCAAGCTGCTTCTCTCTCCGAGCACTGTGTTGCTCTAACTCCCTGCTCTGCCTCTCACACAATGCACTGTCTTTCTCCCCAACATTCTATTTCAGTTAAATTCTGTTGGGTCAGCTCCTCCCACTCTTAACTCCATGTCACTCAGGCCCCACAGCTCACAGCAGGTCACATAAGCCTATTAATGAACAGGGAAGATATTTTTATTCTATTAACATTACAATAGGGGATGAAGAGGAGAGGGGAGAAACTCAGGGTGAGATCTATTAGGGGGACTGACTATATGCAGTAGTCCATGCAAGATGAGGGCCTAAAGCACAGTGACTGCCATACAAGCACAGAAAAAGGGAAAAAATTTAAATATGTTTGTAGGGATACAAGCAATAAAACTTGACAATGATTAGAAATGAAGGTGAGGAAGAATGAAGGATCAAGGATGACCCAA
This sequence comes from Petaurus breviceps papuanus, assembly GCF_028583685.1. NCBI lineage: Eukaryota > Metazoa > Chordata > Mammalia > Diprotodontia > Petauridae > Petaurus > Petaurus breviceps. The sequence goes on from NW_027187367.1 coordinate 160,238, forward strand.
GTCCTTGGTGACTGCCCTGTCCATTCAGACTTAGGCTTTGGCTGCTCTCTATTCTGGTTCTCCAGGGTCCTCCATCTCTTAAATCTTGACCATTCACACCTTAAGCAGCCTCTAGGAATTTAAGCATCTAGGGTTTGGAAAGGACCTTAGAGGTCAGCAAGTCCAGCTTCTACCTATTTGCTCACTCATAAATTATTATCCAGCCCAAGGAAAAGACCTCTGAGTGATGTAGAAACTCACCTACTACCCACAACATCCCATTCTAGATTTGGACAGTTATTATTATGAGGAAGTTGGTGTTTTTTTTTTCCTTTATATAAAAGTTAAAATTTGTCTCTCTGCAACTTCCATTCATTATTCATAGGTCTGCCCTTGGGGGACAAGTTAACTGTGTCTAATCCTTTTTTCATAACAACACTACAAATACCTGTATTTCCAATAAGTATCTTCTTTTCTGAGCTAAACTTTCTTTCTTTTCTTTTTTTTTTTTTTTTTGCCTTTTGGAGGGCAACTGGGGTTAAGTTACTTGCCCAGGGTTACACGGCTAGTTTTTTTTGTGTGGATGTTAAGTGTTTGAGGCTGGAACCGAACTTGGGTCCTCCGACTCCAGGGCAGGAGCTCTTATTCACTGCACTACCAAGCCACTCCTAAACTTTCTTTCAATTAGTGCTCATATGGTAGGGTTTCCAAGTATATTACCGCACAGATACACTCTAGCTTATAAATATCTTTCCTAAATTACAGCTTCCCAACTATACACCAATACTCTGACCCAAGGTAGCATGTAGCAAAACTATTAGGCTACTATAGATTTGGATACTATGCTTTTCCTCTTTACTCTCTTGGTGACTTTATTAACTCCTATGGATTTAATTATCATCTCTTTGCAGATCATTTATGGATTTTATCCATATCTATATATATCTATCTACACATACACACACAGCTTTTACATCAGTCTCTCCCCTGAGCTTCAAATACATCACCAACTGCTTACTCTCTTCAACTAGATGTCCCAGAAGACATCTCAAATTTAACACATCCAAAACAGAACTCATCCCCCTCGCTCTCTCCACTTTCCTTCCATGCTTTTCTACTTTTTCCAGTTTCCCCAGGTTCATGACCCTGGCATTATTTTTGATGTCTCATTTTTTTCTTTGCCCACAAATCCAACAGGTGCCAAATCTTGCTGTTTCTACCTTCACAATACATCTTATTTCTTGAGCCTTTCTCTCAGTCACCCCCCTTATTTAGACCCCCACCATTTTGTACCTAGATTCTCCCTCAAACTTTTCTACTTCCATTTTATCCTCCCACAGAGATACTAAAGTGATTTTCCTTACGTGTGGAACTAGCCATGTCACTCCCCTAACCAATAAACTCATACAACTCTTCTTCTAGATATAAACTCCTCTGTCATATAAAGTCATTCATAATCCAGTTCCAACGTATCTATCCAACCTTTTTACATATTATTTTTTTATCTATCCAACCTTTTTACATATTATTTTCCCTTTTCACACCTTATGATCCAGTCAACAAAGAGATGCATTCAATGGCTTTTCTATTCCTTATACCCAGAAGTCTATCTCCTATCTCCATGCCTATAATTGTATTTTCTTTTTACTTCAACCTCACTAAATCAGTTTTAGCTTCAGGATGTGTATCAAGAACCAACTTATAGACTAGCCGACTACAGGGGGAGACCCAAGATGGTGGAGTAAAGCAGGGACTTTCCTGAGCTTGCCCCCAAAATACCTATAAAAAATTACTCTAAACAAATTTTAGAGCTGCAGAACCCACAAAACGACAGGGTGAAACACATCTCTAGTGCAACAGCCTGGAAGACCCACAGGAAGGGTATAACGCACTGGGCTGGGAGCAGAGCATAGTTAGGCTTGGTCTGTGCTGAGCATACCAAGGCCAGAGAAGGCCTCGGGGGACTAAATCGCTGGCAGATGTGGCAATTTCCAGACTTCTCAACCCACAAATGCTAAGAACAGCATGGAAAGTCAGTGGGGGAACTCTATGGGACCTAGGTGAAAGAAGAACAGATGGTCTGGCCCTGGCTCCAGCCCTAGGGCAACAGAGGTGGTAGCAGTGGCAGCAGCAGCATCAGCTGCTGCTTCTGGTGCTCTGGGCCCACAGAAGGTGGGGGATTCAGCTTGCTGATACAAAACCCCAGAAGCCTGGGATGTAAACTCACTCCCACCCTCACTCCTTTTTTTTCTCAATTAATTATTTTTAGTTTTCAACATTCAATTCCACAAGATTTTGAGTTATAATTTTTTTCTCCCCATCTCTCCCCTACCCCCACCCCAAAATAGCAAACCTACTGAATATCCCTTCCCCAAATCCATTCTCTTTTATGTCCTCCCCCACACCCCCTAACTTTCTAGTAAGACAAGATGGATTTCTATACCCCAGTGCCTGTATATCTTATTTCCCAGCTGCATGTAACTTGCATTAACATTTAATTTTTTGAAATTTTGAGTTCCAGAGCCTTTCCCTTCTTCCCTCCTCACCCACCCCCACTGGGAAGATAAGCAATTCAACATAGGTTGTACATGTGTAGTTACGCAAAACATTTCCATAGTAGTTATATTGTGAAAGACTAACTATATTTCCCTCTTTCCTATCCTGCCCCCCACTTATTCTATTTTCTACTTTGACCCTGTCCCTTTTCAAAAATGTTTGCTTCTAACTACCTGTAATGTAATGCCAAGGAAAGGCAACTTCCCAGGTTCGAAATACCAGCATAGGTGCTCTCTATTTTATTCAGTAACAAACCCAGAACAGAGAAGATCAAAACATGACATCATTCAAAATACAGCATTTACTAAGTGTGATTAAATAATCTCCAAGGCCTACCCCACCCCAGGACTTTCCAATCATTCAATCAATTACAAAGTCTCTGTTCCAAATACTTCTCCACCCCTAGGCTATACCTTAATTAAGTCCACCACAAAGCCCCTCTTCTCAAATGGAGATTAGTTTCCAAACATAAGTAAAATACATTCATTTGCTCAACCATAGAACACAAAAAGGTCAAAAGTTCCCCACCCCTGGATCACAATTGAATCTACTCCAGAGTTACATCAAGTTTAAACACAGCACTTAATACCCAAATGGAGGTCTTTTCTTCATCTTGACACGAGGCAAGTTCTCAGCAATCTTAGTTCCTGGAGAGACAAGGCTTAGCAAGGCCATAAGATACATTGCCAGTCCCTTCATGAATTTATCCTCTGTCTGTAGAACAGCCCTAGAACCCCTGAACACATTAGCAAAGCCCTCTCCCAGGATTTCTGTAAACATACAACAAGAAAATCCTTCTTCAGGGCTTCTGAACCAACAGAAAGGCTCCCAGACCCCTGCAACAACAGTACTGTCCCTCACCAGTGGACAGTATTCATTCTGTCTGCAGGACAGTCTCCAGACCCCTGCAACAACAGTACTGTCCCTCACCAGTGGACAGTATTCACTCTCTGTCTGCAGGACAGTCTCAGGCCTTCTTAACCAAATGCCAGGTTCCAGGACTTCTTCAACAAAAGGACTGTCTTTCACCAGTGGACAAATCTGGCAAAACAACATCAAAACAGACAGACAAAGTACCAGCAAAACAGCCATGTCTCCTCAGTCCTTGGCAGCTCAGGGGGCAGGTCTCAAAAGTCCAGGGCAATTCAAAGCGGCCACCAGCAATCCTCTTAGTCTCTCTCTCTCTCCACGAGGTGCTGCTTCCAAAAAAAAAAGCTCTTCCGCCTCTCTCTCGTGTCTCTCCAAATCTACGTCACCAGCTCCTCCCAGTCAGGACTTTCTTTTCACATCAAAAAGTCCATCCCACAGGTGGGATTAACAAGCTCTGGGTTTTAATACAATCAATTTGAAAACCAAGCCCAATACAGGGGAATCTTTAATTGCCATTACTATCACACTACCCTCTCCCCCAATCTACCCTCCCTTCTATCACTCCCCTATCCTCTTCTCCCCTGCTTTCCTATAGGGTAAGATTACCCAGTTGAATGTGTATGTTATTCCCTCCTTAAGCCAAATTCAACGAGAGTAAGGCTGACTCATTAATGCCCTTTCACCTTCCTGCTCTTACACTCCGTTGTAACAATGTTCTCTTCTTTTATATGAGATAATTTACCCTAATCTATCTCTCCCTTTCTCCTTCTCCCAATATATTCCTCTCTCACCTCTTAATTTTATTTTTAAGATATCATCCCTTCATATTCAACCCATCCTGTGCCCTTTGTCTATATATACATGTTCACACATATGCACACACTTGCATATATATTTATACACACACACACCCTCCTATACATACATACATATATATATACATATATATATATACCCTTCAATTATCCTCATATTGAGAAAAGTCTCATGAGTTATAATTATCATTTTTCCATGTAGGAATATTTGTAAATAGTTCAACTTCAATAAGTTCCTTATGATTTCTTTTTCCTGTTTACCTTCTCATGCTTCTCTTGCTTCTTGTAACTGAAAGTCAAGTTTTCTGTTCAGCTCTGGTTTGTTCATCAAGAAGGCCTTTAAGTCCTCTATTTCACGAATGACCATATTTTCCCCTGAAGCATTATACTCAGTTTTGTTGGGTAGGTAATTCTTGGTTTTAATCCTAGCTCCTTTGACCTCCAGAATATCATATTCCAAGCCCTCCAATCCCTTAATGTACAAGCTGCTAGTTCTTGTGTTATCCTGATTGTGTTTCCACAGTATTCAAATTGTTTCTTCCTGACTGCTTGCAGTATTTTCTCCTTAACCTGGGAACTCTGGAATTTGGCTATAATATTCCTAAGAGTTTTCTTTTGGGGATCTTTTGCAAGAGGTAATTGGTGAATTCTTTCAATTTCTATTCTGCCCTCTGGTTCTAGAATATCAGGGTAATTTTCCTGGAGAATTTCTTGAAGGATGATTTCTATGTTCTTTTTTTTTTAATCATGGCTTTTAGGTAGTCCAACAATTTTTAAATTGTCTCTCCTGGATCTATTTTCCAGGTCAGTGGTTTTCCCAATCAGATATTTCACATTGCCTTCTATTTTTTCATTTGTTTGGATCTGTTTTATAGTATCTTGATTTCTTATAAAGTCATTAGCTTCCAATTGCTCCAATCTAATTTTGAAGGAATTATTTCTTTTCAGTGAGTTTTTGAAATTCCTTTTCCATCTGGCAAATTCAAACCTTTAAGGCATTCTTCTCCTCATTGGCTTTTTGGACCTCTTTTGCCATTTGAGTTAGTCTACTTTTAAGGTGTTATTTTCTTTAGAATTTTTTTGGGTCTCCTTTAGCAGGCTGTTGACTCACTTTTCATGATTTTCTTGCATCATTCTTGTTTCTCTTCCCAGTTTTTCCTCCACTTCTCTCACTTTATTTTAAAAATCCTTCTTGAGCTCCTCCATGGCCTGTGACAAGTTCATATTTTTCTTGGAAGCTTTTGATGCAGGAGTTCTGACTTCATTGTCCTCCTCTAGTTCCATGCTTCGATCCCCCCAAAAGGACTGTATGGTCTGACTGCGATTCTGCATCTTGCCAATTACTTGACGTCTGAGCTCTTTGCCATGGTAGAACTCTTTTATTTTCTCTTTGGCGTTTATGGGTTGAGGAGTCTGGAAACCGCCACAGCAGCTGGTGATTCCCTCTCCTGAAGTCTGCTCTTCCCACCCCCACTGGAAGCAGAGTCCTGCCTTGACAGAGAGTTAGAAAATCAAGTATTTGGCTGGGAAGAGGGATAAACAGTGTAAACAAAGTCAAACTATAGAATCTTACTTTGGTGACAAAGAACAAAACATACAATCAGAAGACAACAAAATCAAAGCTTCCTACATCAAAAGTACCCAAGAAAAATATGAATTGGTCACAAGCCATGGAAAAGCTCAAAGAAGAGTGTGAAAATTAAGTAAAGAGAAGTAGAGGAAAAATTGTGAAGAGAGAATCATGAAAAATGAGTCAACAGCCTGCTAAAGGAGACCCAAAAAGCCAATGAGGTTGAATACCTTAAAAAGCAGAACTGGTCAAATGGAAAAAGGAGGTCCAAAAGCTCACTGAAGAAAATAATTCCTTTAAAATTATAATGGAGAAAATGTAAACTAATAATTAATTTTATGAGAAATCAAGAAATTAAAAAAACATAACCAAAAGAATGAAAAAAAATAGAAGACAATGTGAAATATCTCATCGGAAAAACCACTGACCTGGAAAATAGATCCAGGAGAGATAATTTAAAAATTATTGGACTACATGAAAGCCATGATCAAAAAAAGACCTAGACATCAACTTTCAAAAAATTATCAAGGAAAACTGCCCTGATATTCTAGAACCAGAGGGTAAAATAGAAATTATAAGAATCCACCAATCACCTCTTGAAACAGATCCCAAAAGGAAAATTCCTAGGAATATTGTGGCCAAATTCCAGAGTTCCCAGGTCAAGGAGAAAATATTGCTAGCAGCCAGAAAGAAGCAATTTGAGTATTGTGGAAATACAATCAGGATTAACACAAGACCTAGCAGCTTCTACATAAAGGGATTGAAGGGCTTGGAATATGATATTCCCAAGGTCATTTGAGTTAGGATTAAAACCAAGAATCACCTACAGAGCAAAACTGAATATAATACTTCGGGGGGAAAATAGACATTCAACAAAATAGAGGACTTTCAAGCATTCTTCTTGCTGAAAATACCAGAGCTGAATAGAAAATCTGACTTTTAAATGCAAGATTCATAAGGAAGTATGAAAAGGTAAGCAGGAAAGAGAAATCATAAGGGACTTATTAAAGTTGAACTGTTTGTATTCCTATATGGAAAGATTACATTTATAACTCATGAGACTTTTCTCAGTATTAGGGTAGTTGGAGAAAATAGATAGTAAGATAGATAGATAGATAGATAGATAGATAGATAGATAGATAGATGGCACAGGGTGAGTTGAATATGAAGGGATGATATCTAAAAAATAAAATTAAGGGGTGAGAGGACTATATTGAGAGAAGGAGAAAGGGAGAGAGAGAACGGGACAAATTATCTCACATAAAAGAGGCAAGAAAAAGGTTTCACAATGGAGGGAAAGAGGGGCAAGGTGAGAGGGAATGCTTACTCTCATTAGATTCGGCTTAAGGAGGGAACAACACACCCACTCAATTGTGTATTTTTTAATTGTGTATTGTGTATTTTATTAAATTGTGTATTTTATAAGGGGGAAGGAGATGAGGGGGGATAATAGAAGGGAGGGCAGATTGGGGCAGGGGGGTAGTCAGAAACAAACACTTTTTTGAGGGACAGGGTCAAAAGAGAAAATAGAGTAAGTGGTGGGTGGAATAGGATGGAGAGAAATAAAGCCATTCTTTCACAACATATTATGGAAGTGTTTTGCATAGCTACATATGTATAACCTATACTGAATTGCTTACCTTGCCTTCTCAATGAGGGTCAAGGTGACGAGGGAAGGAGGGAAAGAATTTGAAACTCAAAAGTTTTAAAAACAAATGTAAAAAATTGTTTTTACATGCAACTGGGAAACAAGATATACATATACAGGCAATTGGGTAGAGAAACCTATCATCCCTTCAAGAAAATAAGAGGAAAGTGGATAAGGGGGGGTGGGGTGTGATAGAAGGTAGGGCAGATTGGGGGAAGGGGTAATCAGAATGTACACCATCTTGCGGTGGGGGGGAAGGGAGAGATGGGGAGAAAATCTGGAACTCAAAGTCTTATGGAAATAAATGTTGAAAAGTAAAAATTAATAATTTTTTTTAAAAGAACCATCTTGCTAATGTCTCATCCCTTCTTCAATTACCTTACATTCCTCACACCTTTGGGGGAAATTAATATTATACCAGTTTATGTTAATAACTAATTATTTATTGTGATCCACCCTTTTTCCTTCATTTTCTGTAAAGGCCCAACTCATACTTCTATTCCTCAAGGAATATGCTCAATTTTGGGCAGGACTCCACCCAGCTGGGAGACCCAACATCTGTTTAGAGTATAAACAAAATCCGGTCTAGGTGAGCCCTTACCCTGAGGGAAGGAATCCCTGTCATTGGTACCCTCCATTAGAGTTTAAAAACTAACCAGAGAGGTTCAGATGGAAATAGCTTTCCCTTCCCAGATTGTTTGAGGCTGCTGAAGTCTCATGATCAAGCCACAATCTCAGGAGGAGTTAAAGACTTTTAGCCTACCTCTTTATTAATATTAGTCCACCAATCAAGGTTTATTTTCATTTGTTAGGTGGATTCCTTTTCAAAAGGTATTTAAGATGTTTCAGGGTCTCCCTTTGGGTCATTGGTTAATAGGTTACAAAGAGAAACCACTGACTATCATTACTGATTGCTAGGTAGCCTAATTAATAAACTCATTATAAATTACCCAGAAACTGCCTCTCAGGATTTTAATTTGTGTCACCTTGTATTTATTCTGTCTACACTTATACAGGTACAAGTCATATACCCCAATCAAATGTAAGTTCTTTGAAGATCAGAACTATTTTACTTTTTATGTCTGTATCCCCAGCACCTAGCATAGTACCTGGCACATAGTTGATGATTAACAAATGCAACTGTCTACCTTAGAAGTTCATGAAATGATTCCTTATCAGTTTGTCTTCAAATGGGGTGTGGATATTCAGAGAGCTGAGTTTTGATGAAAAGAAAACAAGGAATTCTAAGAGGCAAAAATAAATAAGGGTGTTTTAAGCATGCAAGACATTCTATATAAAAGCACAAAGACAATGAATGCTGATAGCACAAGCAGAACAGCTGATTGTGTCCTAATGTGCATGAAGGAGAATAATGTGGAACAAGAATGGAAAGGAAGACGGACTAGGTTATGAAAGGCTTTTAATGCTAAATAGGGGAATTCCTATTTGATTTTAGAAGAAACAGGAAATTAACAGAGTATTCAATAGGGATATATGGTCAGATATGTGCATAAGGAAAATTTTGGCAAGTGAAGGATGAATGACTTGAAAAGGGGAGATCAACTAGGGAATAATGAAAGTCTGAACAAGGTGGTGGCTACATAAGTGGAGAGAAAGGGAAAGAAGCAAGAGATATCATTCAGAAAGAAACATGATTTGGCATCTAACAAGGGTGAGAGTAAGGATATGTCAATGCTGTGAATCCTGCAGCTAGAAGGATGGTGGTACAAGATGGGGGGCGGCTACATGGCAAGCAAATAGTGCACCGGCCCTGGAGTCAGGAGGACCTGAGTTCAATTCTGGCCTCAGACACTTAACACTTACTAGTCCTGTGACCTTGGACAAGTCACTTAACCCCAATTGTCCTGCCTTCATTCCCCCCCCCCCAAAAAAAAGGAGATGGGCTTGAAGGAAATATATAATGAACTCTGTTTTAGAAATGTTGAGTTTGAACTTCCTATGAGCATCCTTGTGGATGTTTAGCAGGTAGTTAGGAGATGCATGAAAATACAGCTCATGAGATAGATGAAAGCTAGAAATATAGATCTGGTAATCTTTTACATAAAGACAATAGTTGAACCCATGAAAGCTATAACATCATAGAAAAAATGTAGAGAGAAAAGAGAAGAGACCATAGAACTCTGAGGCACATCTATGTTTATTTAACTCATTAAACTTGAATTGTTTTACCTAGATAAGGCTCAAGCAGTACAAAATAGTTTTCTTCCAAGTACCTGTAAAGGTTATGGGATTTAAAGATCTTCCATGCCCCATTGGACTTGCTGACGTAGCAGGAAGGGGCAGAGCAAGAGGAAGCGGAAGCCAAGCTAAGAGTTCCTGTGGTGGCTAGCAGTGGCGGCGACAGAGGCAGCAGAGGCAGCAGCAGTGGAGGCGCAAACCCCTTTTTGAGTCTGCCAGAATTTCTGCTAAGGACTCCTGCTGAGGGCTGCCAGGGGCCGGAGCTGCTGGGAGTGCGCTTCCTGGACGCTGGGTGGTTGCTGTGAGTGGGGAGAGGAGGACCTTTGCCTGAGGTAGCCTGTTCTGTTTTAAAGGCTTGAGAATGTGGGTGCTTTCTACTTTATCTACCTGTGCCAACTTCATAACTACTCTGATGGCTTTGACTTTCTGGTTTTGGGACTCAGTCTTTTGGTATTTTAATAAATGTTCCAGCTTATTCCCCCATATAGCAAGCCTGATATATTTTGTGATGGATAATTACATCAGCATATCTGTAATTTCCATAGGCATTGTGAATATTGCATTGCTGATACAGTACCTAAAGCCCATGATGATATGGAAGAAGAATTAGGGTTGTTCTTCTGGGCCCAGAGGGCAGAACCAGGAATAGTGAAGTTGTAAAGAGGAAAAATTAGGCTTGATAGAAGAACAATTTAGAGCTCTACAGTGGGTTCCTTTTATGTGAAGTCCTTAAGTAAAGACTAGATTACTACTGTTCAGATATATTATGAAGGGGATCCTTTTTCAGGTAGTGTTTGAACTAGATTTCTGAGATGCCTTCTGACTCTAAAATCCTGTGTCCCTATGGTTTCAGGGCCAGGGGAGAAAAAGCAACAGGTTGCTAGCTCTTTTTCTTTTTAACTGTTGCTGGATGAAGTTTCATTTCCAGCACTGTCATTTATATTGAACTCACATCCTAGTTTTTAGCTGCCTCAGCCCACCTCTGCCACTTAGCTTTCTAGCTCAGTCTCTACCCCCATAAACACACTGATGTTTACTTCAGACTTTATTTTGTAAAACATCTAATCCTAATCTTTTCACTTTTCATCTAAAATATTATCTTTTGTACCTTTAAAACAGGTCTGCACAGCCCTGCTTGCAGCAGGCCAAAGGATTTCATGGCTTGCAAAAGATGTAGAGGAAAACATCCTTTGTAGAAGAAATCCTCTGGCATGCCATAAGCGGTGTGCAGGCCTACTTTAAAATATCTCTCATGTGTTTCCTTCTTTCCACTCACACAGGCCACGATACTAATGGAGGTTCTCATCTCCTCACAACTAAACTATTACAATAGCTTTCTAGATGGTCTTCCTGCCTTGTCTCCCCCACTCCAATCTATCACCCACTCAGTTGCCAAAGTGCACGTCTGACCACGTCACTTTCCCTACTCAGTAATCTCCAGTCACTCCCTATTACCTACAGAATCAAGTACAAAATTATATGTTTAGCTGTTTTATCTGTTAAAGTACAATAAGAGTTTATTAAGAGAACTAAACATAGGTAATCCCTGTTAAAAGGGTTCAGTAAAGTGACCTCCATTTAATAGTACACTTGCCATAGCATGTGAGTCTCTATTTGACATCCTCAACTTCAGTTCACAGTAAATTCTTCTAAAGCAGAAGTTAAGTTTGCACAATAAAGCCTGAGTTGTCATCTAGGATATAGGGCAGGGGTGGGGAGCCTGCATCTTTGAGGTCATATGTGGCCCTCTAGGTCCTGAAGTATGGCCCTTTGACTGAATACAAACTTCACAGAACAAATCCTTTTATTAAGGTCACGTGTGGCCACAGGCTCCCCATGCCCAAATAGGACCTTCCTTAAGCAGTCTTTCTCTCCTTTCCTTTTCCAGGGCTGAGTTTTTAAGACTTCCATTATCATACAGCAAAGGTCCTCACAACTACTTGTAAGAACAAGAGGACAGTGTCAAATTGATCACATTTGGACCAAAGTGACCACATTAACACTGGACAAGTTGGAGGGAATATGATTCTGTTTATCAGATTCTTGTAATTTCATCTGGCATTGCTAAGAACAATACACCCCCCAATAAGGAGCCTCTTGGAGTAAGGAATGTTGTTCATTCTCTTGCACCACCTAGAAACATTCTCTTACCTTTCAATAGCACAGTGAAAGAGGGGTCTGCTGTCTTGTGGGGACAAATAGCTGCAGATGTTGGATAATCCCACAACTCGAACAGCAAACAATGACCCCAAGCTCTGTTAATGAAAAAAGGGAAAAGATTAGTCCTTTAGGTATCTAAAGTCCTGGTTTAAATCATTATTTAAGTTTAAAATTAAGCATGTCAGATAGATTCATTTACTAATTTTCTTCTCTATAAAAAGGATAGCCTATGTACTGAAGTTGCATCAGACCACACATTTTCAAGCTAAAATACATTTTCTTTCTAGAAGGGAAATTTTTTTTTATTTGATCACTTTAGTTATAATGTTGAACTGAAGCAAATACTTGTGTAATGATTATGCTGTGCATTTTTAACTCAACAGAACAGTAAATGCTTTTGCCCTACTTTGTCAGAAAAGCAACCACTATAAACAGCAATTTGCATTGTTTTATTTTTCTTGCTATTTTCATCCAATAAGAACCTGAAGATTACCCCGTTTATGCAATGAAGACAAGGTCATGCAGTAGAGTGAGGCGGGTAAGGTACACTGTCAAGGCACTTTACCAGAAGACCTAAGTTTCTATTTCCTACTTTGTTACTACTAAGTAGGGAAAGAGCTAACAACCTGTCGCTAGTAGTTAGTAGTACAAAGGTGTGCGATTCTGGTCAAGTCACTTAACCAATTAGAACATGCCTCGGATATCTCTTCTGAAAATGTTGGTCTAAATAACCCTAAGGTCCTATCCAGATCTATGATAAAGGAGTAGCCTGGGTCAGGAAACCTCCTAAGAAGATTCCCTCTACCTTCTAAATATAGATTTTTAAAAAAATAAAAAAATTTTATTATGAACTTAATATCAACAAACATGAACATTTCAGTGTACAAAAAAACAGAAAAGGCTTGCATATGAAAATCTGAACTTCTATAAAATACTTTTTTTTGGGGAAATATGCCCTGCTTCTCTTGTGTCTTCTTAATATCCCTTCTGCTCACTTCAGTATATTTTTTAAATGCTGCAGGGACTTCTTCAATACTTCATGTAATTTCACAGATGTAACAATAGCCCTGCTAAGATGAAAAAAGCTACACTCAACTTTAATATTCAATTTATTTTTAATAGTTAATTTAATATTTATTCCTTGTATTGTCTCACCGCAGTAATACGTATTTTACACACACACACACACACACACACACACACACACACACACACACACA
>NW_027187367.1:173264-235618 GCF_028583685.1 Petaurus breviceps papuanus
ACACACACACACACACACACACACACACACACACACACACACACACACACTATCATACAACACTCATTAGGTCTCTAAACCTAGTACTAATTTTTAGCTTAGATAATATTGTATCATTAGCTAGATCCCAACCTCATCAAGTCCAAACTATCACAGTGTTATTATATACTTTCTAGTCTTCCTAAGCCAGATGCTGACAAGCTATTTGATATTTTTCTATTTTCCCTGCTCTGGCCAATTAGATGGCAGAATAAATACTCTGAGAATATATATACTCAAAGGGTGCAGTATAGTTCTTATGATCCAAAATTCCAAAGTCTGGTTATATTGTCTCTTCAATTCCTGATTAGTGAGATTTACCTGTGCAGCCTTAACCGGTCTATTTAAAATGGCATCATGCTGTCAGATAACAGACCCACTAAAACAAGGACTTCAATAGCAGAGGTCATGAAGGAGTGTTTTCATCTGATGCCAATAACACCATTAACAGCAATTGTTTCCAGAGTCAAAATCTCCTGGATTCAATGGGATGCAGTCCAATCTGGCTTTGTGGATAAAATTTCCATCTGCAAACTGGGTAATGGATCCCTCTCTCATAAAAAAAGTTAAAGACAAAAGACAAAGAAGTAACAATACAATTTACCTTGATCAGATAAACTAGTTTGTAAATTAGCTGTTGAATACAAAAATGAAGGAGTTCTTTAAGTTCCCTTCCATTCTTTCTGGAGCCAACAAGCTATCATTAAGCCACAGGGACAGGACACAATTGGTTTATCTCCACTGAGATGAACTTTGGGAAGGAGGTCAACTCCAAAAAACCTGACTCAGATTAACTGAGACCAAAAGCCTCACCCCTTAAACTATCCATCTAATATCTGCTACCACATTTAGGAGGAGTAGATTCATTCTCCTCATTTTATAGGGGGAGATAGAGAGTTTCCGTACTGGCTCTTTAAGGAAGGTACGGTCATTTCAGCATTTTTATTGATTTTGTTAGGGGAAGACAACACTGTTCTTGAGGTTGAAAGAGACAGAAGGTAGGAAAAAAATATTTACTGCATCTAATTTCTGCCAAGGTGCTAATTTCAACCTATCTATGATGTCCAAATCTATAATTATGTTGATGATTATTGCAAAGGCTGCTATGGGGAACACCATAGAGATTCTGAGGTAGAGGTATATATTTGCCCCCGATGTCATGGAAACCCCCTGATTTTGAATAAGAACTTAGATGGGGAGTACTCTCTTTTTTGATTATCAATTAACAAAGATGCACAATTTGCCCCCATTAAAATGTAATCTCACTCATTTGGCAACTTCACGCACAATGTCCATTATTTTGTCAAGGGTTGTCCAAGGCATCAACCACTATGGCTAAGTCATTTGTGTACTGATGAACATTAGTTTTCCTGTTATATAATTTATAGCCTAGGATTGTAATCATCAGGGTATAAATTAGTAGCTCCAAGGTTAAATTAAAAATTATGAGACTGAAAGAACAATCCTGCCTTACTCCTTGGATGTCAATGCTTGGTGAAAAGCCATCTTTACAAAGGAGAAAAGTCTTACTGTCCTGATAGTTTTTGGACAATGCTAATGGCCTTATCATGCAAGCCAGCCCACCCCAGTGCCAACTAGATTATGCTGTGTGGCACTGAGTCAAATGCATTATTCATGTCCAGCCAGATAACCCCACCTGTTTTCTTTTTGTATTTGGCATCTTCTAAGACAGAATGCAGCAAAAAATTACATTCACTGCAGCCATCAACAGGCATGAAGGCCTTCTGGCTCCTGCTGATTAAGCCATTCCTGGAAATCCGTTTATGAAGTCTTTTAGATAGGACAGAGGCATAAATCGTAGTCATGGAATTATACAAGGCTGTGCCTTCAGTTGTAAGGCCGGTTCTTATTGCCTTCCTTGCAGACTAAAATGGTGTTAGACAGTTGCCACTCCTTCGGGACATAATTATAATTCTGTATCATATTAAAAATGATTGCTAAAATATGTTTCTCTGGGTCGACCTTCTCCCAAGTCCAATATCTAATATCATTTGGTTCAGAGCCTGTGTTATTGGAGTTTTTCAAGCATATTAAAAATGATTGCTAAAATATGTTTCTCTGGGTTCACCTTCTTCCAATTCCAATATCTAATGTCCTTTGGTTCAGAGCCTGTGTTATTGCAGTTTTTCAAGCAGTCTCATAATTCAATAGGAGCGAATGGGTCCAAGAATGGATTTTCTGTATCAATGGGGATATCATGACTTAGTATTTGATCATGTAAAAATGTGAACAAAGTAGCTAACTAGGTACAAATACTTTTTAAAAATATTCATATAAAATTGTTGTTCATATTTGACAGGCTGGGCAGGCTGCATGGGTTGTTTATCTAAAAGCATGAGGGTGACTAGTCCTATGTAGCCTTTTGTAGCAGCAAGCACCCTGGAATCCCTAGGGTGGCTGCTCACACAGGTTCTTGGATCTGCTTTGTTAAAGGAAAGCAACTCAAAATGGGTTAACAAGCTTACTTTAATCAATCAGACATATATCTTTTATCTTGTTCAGGAGAAAAGGTCAGCACCCCGAACTTCAAAGTATACAGGCATAATTATCAAGACAGAAACATCAAGTAGACAGATATCCAAACTGTCCAACCATTACATCCATACCCAGTCAACATCTGGGTTTTTCAAAGGGGGGGGGGGGCGCGCTCTGGACAACGGCTTTTCAGAATAAAGATCAAATAACAGAACACTTCTCAAAGTGAGCCCCCAAAACAAAGCTACACATCAGGGCTTATATAGCCTTCTCCTGGCTCAGAAAATGTAACAACCTTATTGACTCACTGGCCAATCAAGAAGTATCTACTGAAAAACAAGCCTCCCACCCCAGGCTTCAGGTGCACTTTAGCCTAGGGGCAGGGAAGATCTTCCAAATTTGCATTCCCATTACACCTTTGCAACCACTCTGCTTCTTCCACAAGTTATTTGTCCAAAAAGCACTGCATTAATAGTTCTTCTGTACTCTCTTAATAAAATTTGATAAAACATTCTCAAAATTTTTAATCTACTCTTTGTGAAAATCAGACAGATGTGGATTGATAAAGAGTTGTTGGGTAGTACTCTACAATTTAAAATATTGTCAACGGTTTCTCCTTTCAGCATTTCTGTTGGTAAATGTGTCACCAACATCACTGTCTTCCCATTTCTTGAAAGACCTGTTCGGGGGGGACAACTTCCTTTTCACTATTATTTATAGGTTCCCCACTCCTGAACTCTATCATCACTGAGAAACTGCTTCTCTGGATTACTTTTACTTACTTCTCTAGATTACAATTTAAACCACTGGTTCCTAAGTGCTGACTTTCTGTGACTGTGGATCCTCCCAAAGTCCTGGAAGGAGGTGGAACTTGCCTTTTTAACATAAAAGGCATATGAGACATTTTCACCAGATATACCTCTTCAGCAGATACTGATATAGTTGGGATTACTGACTTAATTAATGTCAATAGATTGGACAATGGCATAGCCTTTTGTTGGTGCTTCCTGACTTCTTTGAATGGTATACAATATTACCTAGCACCCAGTATGTCAAAAAGCAAGCTTCCATCCATGATATTTTCTTAGGTATTTTGATAAATCTCCATGTCTCATAGCATGGAACTTCAGTATAGCATCCCATATCTGACATTTAAAGTTTACACCCAACAGAATATACAGTATTCCAGACTGGCATTTGCTTCATCTGATGTCATTGGTCAGAAGCCAATTTCAAGTTAAAAGTCTAAATTTAAATTTATTAAATATTAAATATTAAAACCTATCCTATATAACTCTAGCCTAAACCTAAGCCCTACTTCTTATCTATACTGACATAGCCTTCTATATCCTTACAGCTTTCCTGATCCCTAATTCTTTCCCTATCACTAACCTTTACAACAGCCTAAAACTTTTCTTAAAAACATTATCCCTATTCTTTACCCTAGTTTATTCCTGATTTTCTATCCCTATTCCTCTCCCTACTAATTCTAATCTAATTTTATATGATATATATTTATATGTATATCAGACACTCAATATGGAATGTGATCCAAATTAGGTACACAAGTTATCATGGAATAACCACATACAAATATAAAATACCTGACTGAAAAGCAAGTATTTCTGTCCTCATTTTACAGATAAGAAAACTGTGGCCCTGAGAGGTTAAGTGACTTTTCCCAGGGTCACAGTATTTGAGGTGATACCATAAAAACAAGTGTCCAGACTCCAAGCAAAGTGCTCTTTCCTCTAAGTCAATAACTGCCTCAATGACATACTCTGGGAAAAAAAAAGTTGTATGGCTCAATTTGAATTTTACCACAGATATCCTGTGTAGCAAAGATTCATCACTATCAATGAATATTTACTGAATGCCCACTCTGTATGTGCAAGGGGCTAAGGGTTTTAGTGCTATGGGAAATATAAAGATGAAGAAAACACGATTTCTGTCCCCAACTCCAAATCTTTAAGAGATAATAACCTTGGCACAAAAACAATAATAGAAAAACAGTGTGATATAATGGCGATTAAGCTGGCCACATAGCTAGGAGTACTGGGTTCAAATCCCTTTTCTGACATATACTGGCTATGTGAGCTCAGGAAAGTTATAGCCTCTCAGTGATCTATTTAGAATCATAGACTGTGGTTTTAAA
This sequence comes from Petaurus breviceps papuanus, assembly GCF_028583685.1. Classification (NCBI taxonomy): domain Eukaryota; kingdom Metazoa; phylum Chordata; class Mammalia; order Diprotodontia; family Petauridae; genus Petaurus; species Petaurus breviceps. The sequence goes on from NW_027187367.1 coordinate 177,955, forward strand.
TCAGACATCTGCAACCTATTTGGCTGCTCTGGCCTGAGTCTCCTCATTTGTAAAACTAAGTGGATTAGGTTTACATGATCTCTGGATATTAACTAAATTCATAACTTCCCAACAAGTTTGTGGACAGCAAGTAAAGACCTATACATAGGTACAAAATGACCCATTGAGAGGTACAAACGAACAGCCTCATTATTTGTGATAATAAAAAGATGCAAACAAAATATGTACCTCCAAATTAAGCAATGGCTCACCAAATTGTGGCATATTAATATCATGTAATATTAATACATTATATGGAATGACAGATCCAAAGAATTTGGTGAAAGACAGAAAAGCTTATATGAAAAGCTGCAGGGTAAAGCAACCAGAGACAAAAAAAAATATACAATAACAATATTGTATAAAGTCAAAATTAAGAGGAGAAGGGGTGGCCAGGTGGCTCAGCGAGTAAGAGCACTGGCTCCAGTGTTGGGATGACCTGGGGATCAAATCTGGGCTCAGATACTTAGCACCACACCCAGAAATAACTGGCCGTGTAACCTTGAGCAAGTTACTTAACCCTGATTGCTTTAAAAAAAAAATTAAGAGGACATAAAACTCTGTAATCAAAAGAATTCTTAAACTTTTTTTATGGCACAGACAACATGATCAGTGGGTAAAACCTATGGATAAATCCCATCTTGGGATTTTTTTCCTTTTTTAAAAAAAATTATTCAAATGCTTTATTAACTTCTAGTTTACATCATTTCCACAAGATTTTGAGTAACAAATTTTCTCCCCATTTTTCTCCTACCCACCACCCCAAAATAATGATCCCACTGGATATCCCTTCCTCCAATCTGATCTCTCTCACATCCTTCCCCATTCCACTTCCCATTTTCCAGTAGGGCATGGTGGATCTCTCTATGCCCCAGTGCCTGTATATCTTATTTCCCAGTTACATGTAAAATAATATCAATAACAGTATATATGTGTATATACATACATATATATATGTATATATATATATTTAAACATTGGATTTTAAAACTTTGAATTCCAGATTCTTTCCCTTCCTCCCTCATCACCCACCCTTACTGGGAAGATAAGCAATTCAATATAGGTTGTACATGTGTAGCTATGCAAAACATTTCCATAGTGGATATATTGTAAGAGACTGACTATATTTCCCTCCCTCCTATCCAACCTCCCACTTGTTCTATTCTCTGCTTTGATCCTGTCCCTTTTCAAAAGTGAGTGCTTTCAGGCGGCCAGGTGGCTCAGCGAGTAAGAGCACCGGCTCCAGTGTCGGGATGACCTGGATCAAATCCGGGCTCAGATACTCAGCACCACACCCAGAAATAACTGGCCATGTAACCTTGAGCAAGTTACTTAACCCTGATTGCTAAAAAAAAAAAAAAACCTTCCCTCCCCCCCCAGCCTGCCCTCCCTTCCATCATCCCCCCTCTCATTCCCTTTCCCCCTACTCTTTTGCAAGGTGAGATAACCTATTTAGTGTGTATGTCATTCCCTCCCTAAGCCAAATTCAATGAGAATAAGGTTGACCCATTCCCTTTTGTCTTCCTGTTCTTCCCCTCCATTGTAACCATTTTCCCTTGCCTCTTTGATATGAAATAGTTTACCCCATTCTGTCTCTCCCCATCTCCTCTAGTTATATTCCTCTCTCACCTCTTAATTTCACCTTTTAAGTATCATCCTTGCCTATTAAATTGGTCCTGTGCCCTCTCTATATATGTACCTGTACACATATATACACACATTCACATATGTATTCATATGCCCATATACCCTCCTCTATAGATATGTGTGTCTATATATATAGACATACACACATATATCTATTTCTATTCCCTTCAACTATTCTCATACTGAGAAAAGTTTAACCAGCTACAATTATCATTTTTCCATGTAGGGATGTAAATAGTTCAACTTTTTTAAGTTCCTTATGATTTCTTTTCCCTGTTTACCTTATCATGCTTCTCTTACTTCTTGTATCTGAATGTCAAATTTTCTATTCATCTTTGGTCTTTTCATCAAGAATGCTTGAAAGTCCTCTATTCCACTGAATGACCATATTTTCCCCTGAAACATAATACTCAGTTTCGCTGGGTAGGTAATTCTTGGTTTTAATCCCAGCTCCTTTGACCTCCAGAATATCATATTCCAAGCCCTTTGATCCCTCAGATCGAAGCAGCCAGATCCTGTGTTATCCTGATTGTGTTTCCACAATATTAAAATTGTTTCTTCCTGGCTGCTTGTAATATTTTCTCCTTGATCTGGGAATTCCGGAACCTGGCTATAATATTCTTAGGAGTTTTTTGGGGGGGATCTTTTTCAGAAGGTGATTGGTGGATTATTTCAACCTCTATTTTGCCCTCTGGTTCTAAAACATCAGGGCATTTTTCTTTAAGAATTTCTTGAAGGATGATTTCTAGGTTCTTTTTATGATCATGGATTTCAGGTAGTCCAGTAATTTTAAAATTAACTCTCCTGGATCTATTTTCCAGGTCAGTGGTTTTCCCAATGAGATATTTCACATTGGCTTCTATTCTTTCATTTGTTTGGATCTGTTTAATAGTATCTTGATTTCTCATAAAGTCACTAGCTTCCATTTGCTCCAATTTAATTCTGAAAGAATGATTCCCTTTAGTGAGCTTTTGAGATTCTTTTTCCATCTGGCAAATTCAGCTTTTTAAGGTATTCTTCTCATTGCCTTTTTGAGCCTCTTTTGCCATCTGAGTTAGTCTATTTTTTAAGGTGTTATTTTCTTCAGTTAGGTTGTTTACTCTCATTTCACGATTTTCTTGCATCGTTCTCATTTCTCTTCCCAATTTTGCCTCCACTTCTCTTATTTGGTTTTCAAAATCCTTCTTAAGGTCCTCTATGGTCTGTAACCAGCTCATATTTTTCTTGGAAGCTTTTGGTGCAGGAGTTCTGACTTCGTTGTCTTCCTCCTGTTCCATGCTTTGATCCTTTTTGTCCCCCAAATAGGAGTGTTAAGTTGGGTTGCTCTGCTTGCTTTGCTTTTCTCGTCTGCTCATGTTGCCACTCAATTACTTGACTTTTGGGCTTTTTGCCACAGTAGGAACTCTGGAGCTTTGTCCAGACAGGGGAGCTTTGTCTCAATCGCTGGGGTTTTCTCAGTTGCCGAAGGTATTAGTTGGGAGCCCTCTCTGAAGCCTCCACATGCTCTGGCAAGCTGGTCACACACCCCAGGACCTCCACCCTAGACCGCAATCCAGATCCAATCAGGTTAAAGCAAGAGCAATTACCCCTCAGACTGGTTGCTTGGTCCCCCTACAATCTGCAGGCCTGGAGCTCTAAAGCAGCCACATGGAGGCAGCTTCGTGGCCAAGGCACCTCAGGCTCTTTTCACCCCAGGGGCAAAGGCTGACTGCACTCCTGAAATACTGGACTGCACTGACCTCTTTTTCCTTAGCATCTATGTGTTGATAATTCTGGAAACCACCACAGCTGCTGGTGATCTGAAGTCCCTCTAGCTGGCAGCTGGTCAGGCCCATCCTGAGGCTAAAACCTCAGGCTCACAAAGCCCTGCACTGCCCATTTCCTGCTGGCCTGCCGGGCTGTTCTCAGTGGGAGCTTAGCTTCTCTGTGTCATTTTGTGGGTTTTGTAGCTCCAAAGTTTCTTTAGAGTCACCTTTTACATGAATTGGAGGAGGCAGAAGCTGGAGCCCCATGGAAGTCCTGTTTCTACTCCGCCATCTTGACTCTGCCCCCATTGGGATACTTTTAAAGGAATTCAATTATATTGAAATACAGTTATCAAAACATTAGGGGGGAAAAAAGCCAAGATCCAGAATCCAGCTTGAGAAACAATGTTTTTATTATTATATTATTATAATATAATATATTATATAATATATTATTATATTATTATAATATATTATATTATATAATATATTATTATATTATTATAATATATTATATTATATAATATATTATTATATTATTATAATATACTATATTATATAATATATTATTATAATATATAAGGTATTACCATGCTATTAAAATTAAAGAGCATATTCTTCCCTTCTATTTAACAATCTTTCTTTCCTTTTTAACTTTTTCCAAGGAATATACTTTGTAAGTGTAATGGACAACCAAGAAAGCAAGACAGTGAAACCAATTATAATTTGATAGGAGTGTTTATTAACCGGCCAGTGACTGCCTCTCAGAGGGAAAGACAGCAGCGAGCTTTCTGCTAGACATAATTTTATAGAAAATGTGGTTGCTAGCAACAGAATATGTTTCTAAGGGGATGCAGTGCCATTAGTATTGTTCCTATTGAAGTGAAGCCTTAGTATTGTTCCTACTGAACGAAGCGAAGACATGATCCCTTAGCAAAGCCTTGGATACAAACATAAACAGACCTGAATCCATGGGAATCTGTGGCATATTTCTAGCAACCCAGGTGAAACGTTTCTTTACTATTGGGGCCTATTAGGTGGTTTCCAAGGAACCCAGTAGGGGTCCCCTCTAGCAGGTTTAAGGGGCACTGGTGTATGATTTCTGGTGGTCACTTCAGTAAGTGGGGGTGAGGGTGTAGTTTGAGCATCTGTTATAAAGTGTCTATGTGTCCAAACAAAATGTATTAGTAAATTTTAAAAATACTTGTGACCTAATGAGGTATACAGTGAGTGGCATACAAATATGGTAGGAAGTAAAGAAAGCTCCTGATAGTGGAGCCCATTCACAGGATAGACCAAAGTTTTGTTGCCCTTGCCGCCTTCAGAGATAGAATTTTGCATAGAACTGAGCATGGTTAAAAGACGCTAAGTTGTGCAAATTTTTTTTTTTTAAGCAATTAGGGTTAAGTAACTTGCTCAAGGTTACACGGCCAGTTATTTCTGGGTGTGGTGCTGAGTGTCTGAGCCCGGGATTCAATCTCCTGGTCGTCCCAACACTGGAACCGGTGCTCTTACTCCCTGAGCCACCTGGCTGCCTCTAAGCAATTGGGGTTAAGTAACTTGCTCAAGGTTACACGGCCAGGTGTGTCTGGGTGGGTGCTAAGTGTCTGAGCCCGGGATTCGATCTCCAGGTCTTCTCAACACTGGAGCCAGTGCTCTTACTTGCTGTGCTACCTGGCCGCCCCTAAGTTGTGCAATTTTGATTTTGTAGATAACAAATTGAGACTCTAACATCACCAAATTTATATTGTTTTCTCATGAATTCTGAGTTTATTTTCAAAAAAGGGAAACAAACTTAAGAAAAGAAATGTATGGTCCCTTAAATTTGAATATAATCGTTAATCTTAATTTTTCACAGGAAAATAAACAAGGACAGAGGTTCTAGTCCTTGTCATTTTAATTAAAATTTAATTTAAAATTTTATTCTCTTAGAATACTAATTCCATGAAAGGTTATTACTTTGCTATGGTGCTGTGCTTATACAATATAACATTAAAAATTTATCCTTTATTGATATATTTATTACTTTAATGAAAATTTGAAAAGTCTGAAATCCAACTCCTTAATAAAGGGTAAATACTACATATAGCATGAAATCTTAAGATCTCTTCCTATTTCATAAATAACAGATATTATGTTGAAAAGAAAATATGAGTGTAATCAATTAGCACATTATATCCTAATTATTCCCAATCTGGTCTGCACATTCAGAATTAGTCTGATACCAACCTGCAATGACACCTCCTGTTTCATTAAATATCGCATTTTATTGAAGACCTGTTGTTGGAGCTGGTCCCAGGATATAGCTCTGTCTTCTCTCATTAGTAAAGGTGGACCAAATCTGTAGAAAGACATAAAGAAGCTTCCTTCAATAATATAAAAACCAACCAAGTGTAGGAGAGTTCTAATTGAGTGAGTGATATTTTTCTCTCTCAAGCTCTTATCGATGAAACACTGTCTTTGAGCTATGGAGAAATACATAAGGAGAAGAGGCATATAACTAGATCTTTAAAAGGCTATATGCTTCAATGGCTCTATGATTATCTCAAAAGCTTCAGCTTGTAACTTGTACATACTTTCTCCCAAGTAAATCATCTCTTTGTCCTTCCCTAAATCCTAAAAAGAGGTCCAACCAATTACTATACTGGAGGCCTTCCTCTAGACATATTATTATTGCAAGGATACCAGTGGAACATATAATGTCCATAAGTTATCCCTCCTTTTCGTAGTACTATATGTCTCTGATGATACTGTTTACATGGTACTTTTACAACCTTCTTCATTTTATTTTTGCCCACCACTTACAACGATTCTTTGCAGGGCTCAAAATTCCATAACTTGCAACTGTAGCATCATAAGAAGAATACTATTCCACTGAGCAGCTTTTTTATGTTTTATTGAGTGCCAGATACTCTAGAAGATTATTGCTTTGAGTATAGTTTGAAATTTTGTACTGCTAGGCCCCTTCCTTCCCATTAAAAAAAATTATATCCTTTAAGATTCTGGACCTTTGTTTTCTTTAGAAACAAAGTTTTCAGTTCAGGCATAGACTACCGCAATAACATCCTATTTGGTCTCTCCAATTCATCCTCCACACATCTACCATAGTGATATTCCTAAAACAGGTCTATTTCATTACCCTCCTTAATGTACTCCAGTGGCACCCAATACCTCTAGAATGAAATGCAAGCTCCCTTCTTTTTTATTTTAAAGCCCTTCATAGCCTGGCTCCAAACTTCTTTTCTAGTTTTATTATACATTACTCCATGAACACTACACCATGTGGTCCAAGTAGTTTTCTTGATGGTCACATGTGACCATTTATTTTCCATCTCTACAACTTTTCTACAAGCTGTACCCCATTCCTGGGAATACATTCTCAACTACTGCTATTAGAAGCCCTAGTTTCCTTCAAAGCTCAGTTCAAACGCTTTCATAAAAGGCTTCTATTGATCCCTGCACTGCTAGTGCCTCATACCTAAAGTACCTTAAATTTATTTTGTATTGATTTGAATATATTATAATGCTGTCTCCCCTAATAGTAGTTAAGTTTCTTCTGAGAAGGAACTGTTTCTTTTTTGTCTCTATTCCCAGTGCCTGGAAAATAGGCATGCTATTTTGATTGATTTTTTGATTGATAGATATTTGAAAATTTGATAGATATTTGAAAATTTGTCACTCTGAAAACTGTGCCATTTGCAGTAGATTTTTTTCTATATATTACTGGTCTAGTCTAGCTTCTCTTCCCTCTTTCCTTACTTTAGTGGTCATTTCTACTTTTCATAAAGCCCATATCAAGACTGCAATATTAGAGTACAACTATGGTAGCCCTATTATCATTGATAAAGCAGTTTGTTACAGTATTATTGAAACATCTTTTCTAGGTCTGTTTCTTGATAGTTTTATACTAGGCCAAGTATAAGAAAGAAATAGTGCAAGGGAGTGCAACTGCCCTAGGCTTAAATTTTACTGGATCAAAATGACAAAAACTTACATTTACGAAGCTTTACATAAATTTATACCACACACATTTGTTGTTGTTTTGACTTAAATATTTGTGTCTGACTTTTCATGACCCTATTTGGAGTTTTCTTAGCAAAGATACTAAAGGGGTCTACCATTTCCTTCTCCAGCTCATTTTATAGACAAGGAAACTAAGGCAAAAAGGGTTGTGACTTGCCTAGGGTCATACAGCTAATAAATGTGTCAGATTTGAACTCAGGTTGATGAGTCTTTCTGATTTCAGGCCTGGTACTCTATCCACTGCACCATCGAGATGCCTTGCATTTCCATCATAGAATCACAAAATGTTAAACTTGAAAAGAACCTCTAAAATTAGCTATGTAGTTCAATTTGTCCCACCTTGCAAATGAGACAAATGGAATTTATGAACAGGAAGTGACTAGTCCAAGTTCACATACACAGTATCACCTAGCATGTGGCTTAATGTGCTAAAAATTCTCATTTTGGTGTCCCTACCTTAATTGTCATAGCAATAAATGCAATTGTATATACGTCAGAAAGAGTGGAAGGAGTAAGACACAGTACCCACATCTTATACATGGGTCCTCTCTTTATTACTCTGCCTACACTGAGAAGAGGAACAGAGATAGGTAGACACCTAAGTTAAGTTCCAGACAGGTGATTTTCTTTTTAATGTGAAAATATGTTTAATACGAATGTACATGCATAGCCTATATCAATCAGACTGCATGCTGTCCTGGGGGGAGGGAAAGGAAGAAAATTTAGAACTCAAAATCTTATAGAAGTGAATGCTGAAAATGAAAAATAGTTAACAAATTGTTTTTAAAAAGATACATGGTTACCATTCCCATTTTCAGTTTCCAGCTCCATATTGTCAACTTTCAGTGTGCTTGGTCTTGACAGACTTAGCCCTTCTCTGCAATGCAAGGACCCAAGACAACTCCAAAAGACCAATGAGGGAAAATGCTATTTACATCCAGAAAAAGAACCCTGGCGTCTGAATGCAGATTGAAGCATACTATTTTCTCTCCTTTTCTTTTGTTGTTTTGTTTCTTCTTTCTTATGGTTCTTCCCATCAATTCTAACTCTTCTTTATATCATGAATAATCCTCCTTTTTTGTCCTGCTTCTCTTCACCTTTTAGAATCCAGAGATGATGAAAGGTTAGAATCATAAGTTTTAGTTTGAGGAAAGCCAAAATGTCAACTTGTTTTGTTTTGTAGGAAAGGGTCTCTCTCCAGGTGAAGAAATCTCACCATGAGTACTCAAAGGAGTGGTTTCCTGTGAGACCTTAAGCCAGATCTGTCCCTTTTCCTTCACAGTCATCATAACTATGATGTTTGAAAGGTATAGTTTCTGTGTAATTTAATAATTTTATTAATAAGGTCAGCAGGTTATTAATAGAAGGATGGCCATCAGGCCATCTCTTAGACCAAAGACCCAGAAAGGTGATTTTGGCAGTGGGAAGATTGGCCAATTCTGCTTTTTAAGGAGTTCTTCTTTTCAAATGGATTTTTTGTGCCTCTTTTACCTTTTACCTATTCTGTTTTTTAGGGTGTTATTTTCTTCAGTATTTTCCTGTGCCTCCTTTACCAAGATGTTGACTCTTTTTTCATGATTTTCTTGCATCACTCATTTCTTTCCCCAATTTTTCTTTTACTTCTCTTATTTGACTTTTGAAATCCTGTTTTGAGCTCTTCCAGGAATTCTTTTGGGGTCTAAGACTAAGTCACATTTTTCTTTGAGGCTTTGCAGTTGTTTTGAATAGTTATCTTCTAAATTTGTGTTTTGATCTTCCCTGTCATAGTAACTTTATGTGGTCAGGTTCTTTTTCTGTTGTTTGATCATTTTTCCAGCCTACATCTCGGCTTTTAACTTTATGTTAAAGTTGGGTTCTGCACCTGGGATAGATGGGGCACTGTCCCAATATTCAGGTTTCTCATGTTGCTGCATTCAGAGCTGCATTCTGAGGAGAGAGGAGTCTATAAGTTTTCAGTTCTTTCAAGTTGGTATGATCTAAGGAGAGATGTGGTCATTGCTCTCTTAGCCTGTGCTTTGGTTTGTGAATGAACAGAAGCACTCTTTTCAATGCTGGAATTCTGTCTAGGGTCTCCATTCATGTTGGTGCTACACTTTACCCTGGGACTATGGCCTAGAACCGCATAGTCCTGCTCCCAGTAATAGCAGTGGGTCCCCTGTAATCTCCTTCTGACCAGTTGTGCAACCCACTTACAGGCTGTGGGCCAAGAACTTCAGAAGCCATAGCCACCAATTCAATCACCCCCAAGGCCTGCTACTGGCTTGCCAGGGTGTGGCCTGAACTGGCTCAGCTTGCGCTATTCTGCACTCATGTGTCACTCCTGCCATCCTTCTAAGTTGTCTTACACTGGAAAAACTGTTTCACCCCATCCTTTGGTCTATTCTGTCACTTTAGAATTCCTTTTGCTATGTTATACATTTTGGAGGCAAACGAGGTACCTTAGGGAGGCACTGCCTTTATTCTGCCATCTTGGGAACGAAATATTTCTTATGAATTCATTGTAAAGTGTAAGAAGCAGGATATTGTTTGTTAAAACAAGAGCATGGTATACTGAGTATCTTGATTGGAACTAATCCAAAAATTATGATTTAGAAAATTTTTAACATCTTCATAACTTGGTTTGTGTGGAGAGTACTGCATTCATAATCTCACTACCCTTATTATCTGAATGTTAGAGATCACTAGAAACACTGACCCCTATATTTTCTTATTATTTTCACTTTCAAAAATTTCAGATGTGGGCAGTATATGAAGTCTGGTTAATATCACCTTCACCTGTTTCACACAAATGTGAAGGGTTTACTGTCCTTGTCATTGACCATAAATTGTAAAATATTTCACACCAATTCTCCTGCACTCACATGCTTCCCAAACCATTTAAAACAACTGCAAACAATAAATTATAGGAGAGTGACTGTAGCAGGTGCCTTGGAAAGATAACAAGCACAGTGATTCATGGTTTCTAACCTTGCAATTCAGAGTGATTTTTTTGATGCCACACCAATTCTGGACTTGTATCAAAGGATTTCTTCAACAGAACACATAAAATCTGCATCACAGATTTAATGCATTAGAGTGCAGTAAAATGAAGCTTGTTTTTTACGCTAAACTTGTATATCAAATGTTAATCAGAATTCTTCTTTTCTAAGGTAATCTCTCTAGAGTGAGAAAGAAGTGCTATCCTGAGCAAGTACATATTATGCAATGGAATCAATAAATGCAGATAGTAACAGTGTATCTTAAATATTGATATTTCTCCTTTATACATCTGAATATCTTACTTCTCATGACTGTAAATCGGAAGAAGCAATTTTTTCTTTTTTCTTCAAATACTTTACGACAGCTCTTATGCCCCCCTAATTCCCAAGGCTTCTTTTTCCTAAGTTAGTATTTCCAGTTCAAAATTTTCCACCATACTGATTGCCCTTATCAAAACACTCTCTAGTTTTTTAATATCCTTCTTAAACCATGCCTCCCAGAATTCAATCTGCCAAAATACATTTATTAATTAATTCAAGCATTTTTAAATTCTAATCATTTTCTTTCATTTGCAAAGGGTGCCTAGATACTGTGCTATATGGTTTGTTTGTTAACGGCTTGAACTTTTTGCAACTTTTTTTCCTTCAGCTTGTTCATTTTTAATTTAGCTTGATACTATTATTTGATCTGGTTTACTCTCTTCATGGCGTCAACTATTTTATTCCATAGCTCTCTCTGGCACTTTATGGGTTATTTCTACATTTAAAAAAATTCAAATATCTTTTTGACATTTGTTGAAAAAATTCACTTTTAAGGTTTTTTCATTTGTTTCTGACCTTTTAAGAATTGTGTTCTTTTATTTAAGTTTTTATGGCATGTAGGTTTATAAAACCTGAAAATCTTCTAGGCATTGAAGCTAAACATCATGTGATATCCTGGTCCATAACAGAAATAACAGTCCTATATGCATACCTCAATTCTGAGCTGCTGCCTTTCCCAGATAGAGAGCAATGCTATGATTGAAAATGCAGCCCATATTCTCTTTCTTGGCTGTCACGGACATCATATTACTGACTCATATTCATCTTATAGTCCACTAAAACTCCTAGATCTTTTAAAGAACAACTGCTATCTATGGATGCCATTTCTACTTATAAAGCAATTTTTTTTTTGCACCCAAGTGCAAGACTTAACACTTATCACTACTAAATTATCATTCTATTAGATTCATCCCAATGCAGAATCTTCAGACTGTCAACATATTTCTTATGCTATTTTTACTCTATGTTAGCTCTTCTGCTCCTACATTTATCCTCCAGCTTTGTGACATTTTATGAAACATACATCATCTATCCCAACATTTTAGGTAAACCACGTCATTGGCAAGAATATTACACAGTAAGGGGTCAACATAGATACCCTGGGGGATCCTCCACTAGAGGCCTCTTGCCACAGTGACTCTAAACTACTAACAACAACTGTTGAGGTGTGGAGCCATCTGACCAGTTATGAATCCATCAGATTGTTTGTTGTCTAATTTAGATGTCTTTGCACCTTCTCCGCAAGAAAAGTATAAGATAGTTTATCAAAAGCTTTGCTTAAAAATCTAGGTAAACTACAACCACATTCCCCAAATCTACTAGTTTGGTAATCCTGTCAAAAAAAGGAAATGATGGTCCTACTTCCTTCTTGGATTCTCCTTTTTCTCCCAATATAGTGTGGAGTAGGGTAGAGAGAAGCCTTTTTGTTGCCCTTCTCTTCCGTTGCTAGTTTCAAGTCATTCTAAACTTTATCATGCCTCAGGTTATTTTTACAGGACCATGACACACGCTTATGTTTGTTTTCTGTTACCTTGACTTCATTTCATTTTCTGCACATTTCTTTTAAAAATCTAAGCTGGCTTACAAGTTCCTTGTTCATATACATTTCTCCAATCAATCCAAGTTTCTTCTTCTCATTGGAATTGTTTCCTTTTGTACCTTCAGAATGTCATTCTTAAATATTTTTCATCCCTCCTGGACTGATTCTGATTCATTTTACTCCATGAGATCCTACCTATATTCTTCTACTCCACCCGTTCCTCAATGATCCCAATGTCTGTCAAAAACCATGACTGAATTAAAAGCCATTGTGCCTCCTAACACAAGAACAAAGCCATCATATTTAAGATCACTGACAGCAGATATCTGTCATCAATGATAAATATTAAACTGGAAGAATTATTCCTTTGTCTTTCATGGACTAAAGAATATCATAGAATCAAGAATTCGAGAGTTGGAAAGAACCTTAGTGGCCATGTAGTCCAACCCCTACATGAAAGGAATCTCCCACTATAACATACCCAACAAGAGGTCCAGCCTCTGCCTGGACACTCCAAGATGGGGGATCATGCCACCTTTCAAGGAAGCCCATTCTACTTTTGGACAGTTCTAATTTTTAGGAAGGATTTTTCTGACACAAGCCTAAAGTTGACTTTTTTCCATCTTCCACCTTTTGCTCTTGGTTCTCCTCTCTAGGACCAAATGTAATAAGTTTAATCCTTCTTCCACACATAGCTCTTGAAATACTTGAAGACAGCTATCATGATAGTTTTCTCTGAGTTCTCTCTTCTCCAGGTCAAACATCCCTAGTTCTGCCAACATATCAACATATCATCCTCCTTAAACCACTTTTTCCCCCAATTTATTTATTTTTAGTTTTCAACATTCATTTCCACAAGATTTTGAGTTACAAATTTTTCTCCCCATTCTTCCCCTACCCCAACCTGAAAATAGAGACTACTGAATAACCCTTTCTCCAATCTGTTCATTCTTATATCCTTCCCAAAATACCCCCTAACTTTCTAGTAGAGCAAGATAGATTTCTATACCCCAGTGCCGATATATCTTATTTCCCAGTTGCATGTAAAAAATAATTTTTTAAACATTTGTTTTTAAAACTTTGAGTTCCAGATTTTTTCCCTTCTTCCCTCCTCACCCACCCCCACTAGGAAGATAAGCAATTCAATATAGGTTGTACATGAGTGGTTACACAAAACATTTCCACAGTAATTATATTGTGAAAGACTAACTATAATTCCCTCCATCCTATTCTGCCCCCAACTTATTCTATTTTCTCCTTTGAACTTGTCGCTTTTCAAAAGTGTTTGCTTCTAACTACTCTCTCCCTCAACCTGCCCTCTCTTCTATCATCCCCCCTACTTTCCTGCAGGGTAAGATATCCAATTGAATGTGTATATTATTCTCTTCTTAAGCCAAATTCAACGAGAGTAAGGTTGTCCCATTCCCTTTCACCTTCCTGCTCTTCCTCTCCATTATAAGTTTTCTCTTGCCTCTTTTATATGAGATAATTTACCCTAATCTATCTTTCCTTTTCTTATCCCAATAAATTCCTCTCACCTCTTAATTTATTTTTTAGATATCATCCCTTCATCTTCAACTCATCCTGTGCCCTCTATGTATACAAGTACATACATATGCCCACACTCACACATATATTTAAACAGACATATATCCTCATATATATATATACATATTTGTATACATATATACACATACATTCCCTTCAACTATCATCATATTGAGAAAAGTCTTATGAGTTACAATTATCATTTTTCCATGTAGAAATGCAAGTAGTTCAACTTTAATAAGTTCCTTATGATTTCTTTTTCCTGTTTACCTTCTCATGCTTCTCTTGCTTCTTATAACAAAGTCAAATTTTCTGTTTAGCTCTGGTTTGTTCATCAAGAATGCTTGGAAATCCTCTATTTCATTGAATGACCATATTTTCCCCTGAAGCATTACACTCCGTTTTATTGGGTAGGTGATTCTTGGTTTTAGTCCTAGCTCCTTTGACCTCCAGAATATCATATTCCAAACCCTTTGATCCCTTAATGTACAAGCTGCTAGGTCTTGTGTTATTCTGATTGTGTTTCCACAGTACTCAAATTGTTTCCTCCTGACTGTTTGCAGTATTTTCTCCTTGATCTGGGAACTCTGGAATTTGGCTATAATATTCCTAGAAGTTTTCCTTTTGCGATCTTTTTCAAGAGGTGATTGGTGAATTCTTTCAACCTCTATTTTGCCCTCTGGTTCTATAACATCAGGACAGTTTTCCTTGAGAATTTCTTGGAGGAATTTCTAGGTTCTTTCTGTGATCATGGCTTTCAGGTAGTCCAATAATTTTTAAATGATCTCCCCTGAATCTATTTTCCAGGTCAGTGCTTTTTCCAATGAGATATTTCACGTTGCCTTCTATTTTTTCATTTGTTTGGATCTGTTTTAGAGTATCTTGATTTCTCATAAAGTCATTACCTTCCATTTGCACCAATCTAATTTTGAAGGAATTATTCTCTTCAGTGAGTTTTTGAAATTCCTTTTCCATCTGGGCAATTCAACTTTTTAAAGCATTCTTCTCTTCATTGGCTTTTTGGACCTCTTTTGCCATTTGAGTTAGTCAATTTTTTAAGGTGTTATTTTCTTCAGCATTTTTTTGGGGGGGGTCTACTTTAGCAGGCTTTTGACTTGCTTTTCATGATTTTCTTGCATCATTCTCATTTCTCTTCCCAATTTTTCCTCCACTTCTCTTATTTGATTTTCAAAATCCTTCTTGAGTTCCTCCATGGCCTGTAATCAGTTCATATTTTTCTTGAAAGCTTTGATGCAGGAGTTCTGACTTTGTTGTCTTCCTCCCATTCCATGCTTTGAACCTTTTTGTCCCCAAAAAAGGAATTTATGGTCTGATTATGTTTCCTCTGCTTGCTCATCTTGCCAGTCAATTACTTGACTTTTGAGCTCTTTGCCATGGTAGAACTCTGCTTCCAGAATGGAGAGAGCTTTCTCCCAAATTACTGGGGTTTTTCACAGCTGCCAGAGATATTAGGAGGGAGCCTTCTCTACAGCCCCCACGAGCTCTGGCACACTGGCCACACACCCCAGGACCACCACTCAAGACTGTAATCCATATCCAAGCAAGTTAAAGCAAGAGCAATTAACCTTTGAATGGTAGCTTGGTCTCCCTCTGATCTGCAGGCCAGGAGTTCTGGAGGCAGCCACACAGCAGCAGCTGCAGCCACAGAGCCTTCGCCACTTCTAGCGCCAGGGCAGGGGCCAGACCACATTCTTCAGTTCTCCTCTGTTCTAACAGAGTTCCACACTGACCTTTTACTTCCTCTTTGGTGTTTATGGTTTGAGAAGTCCGGGAACTGCCACAGCTGCTGGTGATTCACTCTCCTGAAGTCTGTTCCAGCCACAGCTGGTTAGGAATGCCCTAGGGCCAGAACCCTGTGGCTCTTGTGGGACTGTGCTGGGCTTCCAGTCTGGTGCGATAGACCCTTCCTGTCGACTTGCCAGGCTGCCTTCAACTGGAGATTTGTTTTTCTCTGTCACATTGTGGGTTCTGTACCTTTAAAATTTGTTTAGAGTCATTTTTTACATGTATTGGAAGTGATTGGAGCAGGAGCTCATGCCAAGTTCATGCTTCTACCCACAGTATCAGATTTTTAAACCACAATGCTCTAGAGAGCTCTGATGAGAGCAGAGGACAGTGAGGCGATCATCTCCCTATTCCTGGAAACTAGGTTCTTCTTAATTGTGTTCTTTGTAATCACAAAAAAACTGGAAACAAAATAGATAATCATGCAATATGGAATGGCTAAACAAGTCAGGGTATGTGAAGGTAATACAATATTACTCTGCTATAAGAAATGATGAAGATGATGAACACCAAGAAGAATGGTAATACTTATAATGTGAAATGGAATAAGAACCACTAAAATAATATATAATATAAACTGAATCAGTAACAACTAAGTAACTGAACCTGAATGCTTTAAAATTACAATGATCAAACTCAGCCCCAGAAAAGAGTTGTTTTGTTTTTATCTATAAAGTGTTTATCTATATTTGTTTATCTACAATGATGAAGGGCTCTGGGTATGAAAAACCACATATAATGTCAAACTTTCTGAACATGCTGGATAGGTTTGCTGAATTATTTTTCTTTCCTTTTTAAAATCCTTTGTTATAAAGGATTATTCTCTAGAAGGGGGAGATGGGGAGCAATGCACTGGAAAATGTAGGTGATATAAAAAGAAAAGAGATCAATTTAAACATTTTTTTTCCTAGAAATCCAGTACTCTTTTTTGGATACCACAATATCACTCCACCTAGATATTGTTTCTGAATAGACAGCTTTCAAAGCCTCTGATTTGGGTCAGTACACTTGCTTTTGCTGATGGTCCACAGGCTGAATTGTAAGGTGACTTTGATGGGAGATTCACTTAACAACTGTGGAACTCAATTTCTCAGGTGATCTTCCAAGAACCAAAACCTATTGCTCCTTCATGCGCTTAGAGCTTCCATCAGGTTTGGGATTAGATCTTGAACAGCAATGCTATATATAACTAAAATGAGACAACTAGAACATTGTAAGTATTTCAAATGTGTTTACTTACTAGAACATTCCTAGAGCTTTTCTGTTATACATCTCATGGCATTAACTTGACAGTTACCTTAAAATAAAGTTGTTTAGCAGAACAAGGTTTCTGACAGTCTTTAAAAATAGCGTCTTTGAAAAAGACTCTGAATTTATGGATCTGCCAAAGAACAAGGATCTTTTATGTTGGGTGGCCTACACTGGATGTGCCTATGGGGCAATTTTTCACATTGCTCTAAGCATAATATATAAATTGCAGGCTATAACCAAAATTATTTCTATAGAATTTTATCTCAGATAGAATCTGAGTCCTTGCCAAAACAAGTAAAAATTGTCAATGAATCCCTAAAACTGCTAAGCTGATTAAAAAAAAAAAAACTAGAGAGAATTTATAACATACCTTTTAGCTTTTTGTCCTGACCCCACCAAATTACAGAGTAGAATGAGCATTTTGCTCCCATTCCCAGAAGGCAAAGATTCAGCTGAAAAGGCAGTCATCTGTGGGTTCTGGCCCTTGTGTTTGCTGAATTGAATATTGGAGGGAAAACCTAAAAGAAAGAATGCATATAACAGAATGAAGTTTATATTTTTAAATGAATTGCTCTACTGGGTTTAACTTCATGGTCTCCTCTTTCTATAATTCCATTTCAAGTACCAGGGAGGCAGTAAAAAAGAACAGTGGAGGGGGGGGGGAAGAGGATCTGAGGCTCATGGGTCACATTAGCATGGTCAATTCACAACTTCCTGGCATTTCAGGATCTTTAGTGATATTTGCATTACCTACCCTTGTAAAGTATTAAAAGGAAAGTATATTGTGAACATGAAAGCACAGTATAAATGTGACCTATTATTAGCAAAGTGGGGAGAGAATGAGCATTTATATACCACTTGCTATGTGCCAGATACTGTGCTAACTTCATTGCAAATATTATTTCATTTTATCTAACTTACAAAGGACCTATTATGACTACCTGTCATGACATGAACTTCAAAAAGTTAGAAGGCTTTGTTTAATGGACATATCAGCTACAGCAGCATTTCTGGCTTTTGTCAGTAATAAAATAAAATAAAACAAAACAGGAATTAGCTTAAGAAATCTAATACCTACACCACATACCTTGTTTGTAAGGAGACAACATCATTAGCTAAGAATAAACAAAGTGCTTCTGTTTGATTATTACAGAATTTAGATCTGTTTTTGGTTAATGGGATAATATATACATATGTACATTGTACACATGTGCACACCCACACACCCACACCATGACTGTTTGAACCTTCAAAAACTGCATCAAAAGTCCTTCACAATACTGGCCCAGCACAACACCATGCAAACCTAATTCTTAGGCAGAGCAGAAAGAAGCAATGCAGTTGAGCACTCATCCATACAGATCTATTAAATGTACCAGGCCAAATCCTGATGGAAAATCCAGAAAGTCAGAGTGAGTCCTTTGTCTGGCCCAGGTTGGCATAGGAAGATAGGCAGAGGTGTGCAGATATGGAAAATGGGGTCAGGGCAGCAGCATGTAGCAAAGTACAAAAATGCCAGTGCCCAGCACAGCAGCATAAAAGGAAATCCCAAGGGCAACAGGTGCCAAGTGGCAGCTTTGTGACCGACTACATAACCCTGGGTCACAGATCTAGGGCAGAGTGAGAAGAAAAAATGTACACAGCCAGGGAATTATCAGGTTGGGAGGGCCTGGTGGTATACAGATAAAGGAGGAAGTCCAGAAGCCAGTAGTATCAGTAATGTGGTTCAGATCCCCAAACTCTGAATACAATCTCTATTCCAGATCTACTCTAGCCTGCAAAGAATAATCAAGGCAGGAAACCCATATCAAGAAGGAGTCTACAGTTCTGTCACATTGAACCAGTAAAGCCTTCCAGTTAGCTGACAAGTCTAGCAGCATGCTACTGTTGCTTAGACCCAAACACAGGTCAGAAATTTGCTGGGCTGAGACCAGGGGGCAAGCAATTAGACTTTACCCTGGATCAGATCCCTTTAGAAGCAATACACATTTTAATTGTCAATCTGTGAGTAATAGTAGCTGCCCACCTCCTCCTGGGGGAGGCTTGTTCCATTTGGGCAATGCTGCTATTTCCTCCTCTTCCTCTGTCCATATAAGGAGACATACACTTATATGTGGGTGCTCTATTCAAAGGAATATATAAACTTTGATTGCTTATACTCCACAACATATCTTGAGGTTTGGAGGCTAGATTTTTTTCTTCCTTATTGTATCATTGTTTTTTGTTTTGGGTTTTTTTTTAATGGAACAATTAACTATTTTGTCTCATGTCGTTTTAATTTGTGCTTTCTTGAACTATAGCTCCGGAAAATCAGGCTTTGATAAAATCCACTGGGATTCAAATGGAGCTACTAGACTATGGTTTTAAACTCAAAGCACTCTGAATCTCACAGATGAGCCAATAATAGGTCCCAGCCCAAGCCTCGTTTGTTCATTGTCTGGGTTTTTATGGCTCAGAGTGGGTGTAAATAGCAATTTTTTTCTGTTTTGGCCAGAAACTTTGAGGGTCTTCTCCTCTCTGACTGATTCTTTCATGAAGCAAGTAGACCATATTTTACCTCAATTCTCACCTAGCCTTTAATTACTGAATGGGTGTTGCCTCAGACACACTGAGACCTAGTCATCCTGCCTTGCCTGTGTCTTACCACTGGATTTCTTGGACTCTGGAGAACAGAGTGGGGCTTATGGCTTTCCACAGCTCTTCCTCCAAATCTAATTCACTTGCGAGTCACTGCTGATGTCACTGGTCTTCTTTGAGAATGAAGGAGGAACAACAAACAACAACCAAAGAGCTGATATGGAACAAGAAAAACCTCTATGTGAAAAACTTAAAACTGGTAGTTTTTCAAATTTTACAATGTCAGATAATACTGACATTCTAAATTTCATAAGTTATAGGGGTGGCTAGGTGGCGCAGTGAAAAATGCACTGTCACACAAATCAGGAGGACCTGAGTTCAAATCCAGCCTCAGACATTTAACATAAAAACTAGCCATGTGACCTCGGGCAAGTCACAACCCCAATTGCCCTCCAAAAAGCAAAAAAAAAAAATTTTCATAAGTTATTACTTATTAAACATCTCCATAAAAAAAGATCAAGAAAACTATATCTGATCGTCCAAAGTGTTACAAACATCAAAAGATTTATGTCCCATGAATCATACTACCTCAACGTCCAACCTGAATGGGATGCTACATAGTACCACTATACCTGAAAATGTGGTAGGAACTCCCCAGATAGGTGACCAGGGAGCTTGGAAAGCATACACATTGTCTCCTTCTGAAATGGCATTCAAGTCCTCTTCATCAAAGAAAGACCTCTGAAATCCACTGGGGGACAACTCCACCAGAACCACCTGGAATGGAGAAAGTTGTTTCTTTTCATTTTAAAGCTGTAGCCAACACAGCAAACAAAGCAAAAAATGACAATGTAAGATCTTAGTATAATAATCTCCCTTCTTTCATAATCAGGGGATATAGCCAAAGTCCTCATTCTCTCCAAGTCTCTCACTTGAGCATCTGAATATGATTTTCACCTTTTCTATTTCCTCTTCCAGTTCTGAGATGATCATCACAGAAATATATAGAAAAGACCCCCAAACATGTAATAGTTGTTCTAAAACAGCACTGCATAAAACATCAATCTAAAATTCTCTCTTTTTAGACTAAAGAAAATAGCATGAATACCCTAGAAAGACATAGTGAGCTATACAAGTAACAACCCAATTTTTTCAACTATCCTAGGTTCATTCTATTGTGGGGATGACTCACTTGATACAGAATCCCTGGTTCAGAAAGAGGGTATTAAGGTGAAATCCATTTAGGAGAGAGGAATTGTATCTGAATCCTGTTCTCATGCTGAAATGAAGAATATTTTTTTTTACTAAAAAAGCAACAGGACATTAGGAAGCCAGAGAATACAAGTTCTAGTCTTCTACAACCATTTTTTCTAACCACTCAGGTTCATAATCTGTCACACCTGATTCTTCTTTATTCCTCCCCTCCCCTCCAATAAGTTGTCAAGCCTATTAATCCAACCTTTTCACCATGTCTCATTATTATCCCTCTCATACCACAATTACCCTCATTAAGCCTTCATCACTTCTCAGGCAGACACGTGCAGTAGCGTCCCCTGAAATCTCCCTGGATTCAGCCTTTCTTCTTTCCAAATCACTATCCACACAACCACCAAAAGGGCTCTTCCTATGGCATAAGTCTGACTAGGTCATTCCCTGCTCAAGAACTTTTACTGGCTTTCCATTTCCTCTAAGATAAAACATGAATTACTCTATTTAGAACTGAAAGGGTTTCACAGCTACAATCTATCATTCCAGGCTAATCATATGACTTATTTTCATACCTATGTTCAAGTAAGACTGATTACTTGCTGTGCCCTGTCCAAAACATTCCATCTCCAATTTCCATGTCTTTGCAAAGGCTATGCCCTCACCTGGAAGGTTCTCCCTTCTTTTCTTTGCTTCTTTGGATTCTTAGTTCCTTTCAAGGCTCAGATCAAGTCCCATCTCCTTCAAGAAACCTCTCCTGTTTTTCCTAATTGTCAACCTCCATTGAAACAAATTTGTATTTATTTTGTCTCTTGCATTTGGTCATTTGTGAACACATTATATTGCACTAACAAATTCTAAGCTCCTTAAGGACAAAAACCGTCTCACTTTTGTATTAGTATCCCAGCACCTAACACACTTAGCTGATACTTATTAAATACTTGGTAATTGATTTGAAGATTATTCATTATTCAAAAGAAGCAGGAGCAAGATGGGAAAAAGGCAAAATAAGGCCTGACATGTTAACATGATACACTTAAGTTAGGAAATCTGGAAACCAGAGTAGGGAAACATAATGGAGAACAAAGATCAATAGAAGTAAAAACAAATACATAAACACAAAAAAAGGCAGAATATAGTCCTGGTCACATGGACTGAAGAGCTGTCATAGGAATGAGGAATTTGATTTCTTTTGCTCAGAGTAATGGGTGGAAATTGCCAACTAGCAAAATGAGACTTGATTTGAAGAAAACATTTATAACAATTAGAGCTATACAAAATAGCATGAGTTAGCCAGGGGAATCATGGTTTCAAAGTTAGGAGAAACCTTAAAGGCCAAGTACTTCAATCTCCTCATTTTTATTAAGAGGTACAAATAAAGACTGGGTAGTTATTTTTTGGGAGGGATATAAAAGACGTTATTTGGGGGGGGGCTTTTTGGAGGGGGGAAGGTAGGTCAGTTGGGGTTAAGTGACTTGCCCAAGGTCACACAGCTAGTTTTTGTGTTAAGTATCTAAGTCTGGATTTGAACTCAGGTCTTCCTGACTCCAGGGCTGGTGCTCAATTCACTGAGCCACCTAGCCACCCCCTAGATATTCTTATTTAAGCATGGGTTGGACTTATGAGGTTCCTTCCAACTCTGGATTTCTGTGATCATGTAAGATGATGGAATTGAAGCATCACTTCTGTTCAGTTATTTTTATCTTGGATTTTTCAGTGAAAATACAACAAAATATTTTGCCAAAAATGCAACTCAAATTCCACTGCTAAAAATGTTTAGCTACCACTAGGATATAGCATGAAATTTTTTTCAGAATAAAAAGCAGAATTATGGTAAAGAAAATTATGATCCTATTATATCCTACAGAACCTAAATACTAGAAAAATTTGGGAGCTAACATAAAGATAATATGCTAATATTTCCAACCACAAATAAAAAATTCTTTGAATGAATCTTTTCAGAGAGGGATTCAAAGTAGCTCAATTATGAAATTATATGCACAGGTTTCAGTTCCCTGGAGTATTCTTTTTTTTTAAATTTTTAACATTCACTTTTTATTTTTTTGCTTTTTGGAGGGAAGTTGGGGTTAAGTGACTTGCCCAAGGTCACATGGCTAGTTTTTGTGTCAAGTGTCTGAAGCCGGATTTGAACTCAGGTCCTCCTGACTCCAGGGCCAGTGCTCTATTCACTGTGCCACCTAGCTGCCCCTGAAGCATTAATTTCTTTCATAACAAGAAGTCATTCCACATCTTGAATCTCAAAAGGAAAAAATTTTTAAAATAAGCATCAAATGGCTTAGAGATAGAGTAGATTATACAATGAACTTACTAATACAAATTGAAATAGAAAAGAAAATAAGATAGGCTTTCTACTCTTAAGTTCATCAACACAAAGTGCTTTGAGTCCATCCTTCCTTCTTTCTTTGATTCCTCTCTTTCTTCCCATGAAAATACAGGGAAGAGAGAGTATCCAGAAGGAGCCAACAGCTAACAGTGTCAAATTTTGCAAAAGGATCACAATCCCTTGAACACAAAACACTTTGAATCACAGAATTTGAGTTGGAAGGGAGCTTGGACATCATGTTGTCCAATTCCCACACAAGAGGAAGGTGCCCAATAAGCGGTCATTTAACTCCTGTCTGACAACTTCTATAGAGGAGGATTATATCACTCCTTTAAACAGGCTATTCTACTTTTGGAAAAATCTAAATGTTAAAGTTTTTCCTCTCTGGACTTGGCAGTCATTACTCAGCTGACTTCTCACCCTGTAATATCCCTTCCACATGCTGACCCCATTCTCCAATGCTGAGTCCTCCTAGGGAATTCATTTTAGAGAGGGAGCCAGGTTAGCCAGGCATCCTTTCTTCCCACCTGTGCTTCTGACTCTCCAGAGTTGCTGCTAAGCTCCCAAGTAGTTACCTTTCCCTTTTCCCCCTTTCAGCCCTCTTTTTTTTTTTCAAATGCTTTATTAACTTCCGATTTACACCATTCATTTCCACCAGACTTTGAGTTACAAATTTTCTCCCTGTTTTTCCCCTACCCACCGGCCCAAAATAGCAGTCCCACAGGATATCCCCTCCTCCAATCTGCTTGCTCCCATATTTTCTCCCATACCCCTTTTGACTTTTCCAGTGGATCTCTATGCCCCAGTGCCTGTATATCTTATTTTCCAATTACATGTAAAATAGTATTAATAGTGTATATATGTGTGTGTGTGTGTGTGTTTGAGTATTTGATTTTAAAACTTTGAATTCCAAATTCATTCCCTTCCTCCCTTGTCACCCACCCTTACTGGGAAGATAAGCAGTTCAGTATAGGTTGTACATGTGTAGCTAATGAAAAACAATAACATAGTAGATATATTGTAAAAGACTGACTATATTTCCCTCCCTCCTATCCAACCTCCCACTTGTTCTATTCTCTACTTTGATCCCATCCCTTTTCAAAAGTGGGTGCTTCCAACTTACCTCCCCCCCCAGCCTGCCCTCCCTTCCATCATCCCCCCTCTCATACCCTTCTCCCCCTACTCTCCTGGAGGATGAGATACCCTATTTAGTGGGTATTTCACTCCCTCTTCAAGCCAAATTCAATGGGAATAAGGTTGACCCATTCCCTTTTGCCTTCCTATTCTTCCCCTCCATTGTAACAATTTTCCCTTGCCTCTTCTATATGAGATAGTTTACCCCATGTTGTCTCTCCCCATCTCCTCTCATTATATTCCTCTCTCACCTCTTAATTTCACCTTTTAAGTATCATCCCTTCCTGTTAAATTGGTCCTGTGCCCTCTATCTATGTATACCTACAAATATATATACACACATTCACATATGTATTCATATGCCAATATACCCTCACATATAGACACAGATATATTTCTATTCCCTTCAACTACTGAGAAAAGTTTCATAAGTTATAATTATTGTTTTTCCATGTAGGAATGTTAATAGTTCAACTTTGATAAGTTCCTTATGATTTCTTTTCCCTGTTTACCTTCTCATGCTTCTTGTATCTGAATGTCAAATTTTCTATTCAACTCTGATTTTTTCAGCAAGAATGCTTGAAAGTCCTCTATTCCACTGAATGACCATATTTTCTCCTGAAACATAATATTCAGTTTTGCTGGGTAGGTGACTCTTGGTTTTAATCCCAGCTCCTTTGAACTCTGGAATATCATATTCCAAGCCCTTCGATCCCTCAGTGTAGAAGCTGCCAGATCCCGGGTTATCCTAATTGTGTTTCCACAATATTCAAATTTTTTCTTCCTGGCTGTTTATAATATTCTCTCCTTAATCTGGGAATTCTGGAACCTGGATATAATATTCCTGGGAGTTTTCTTTTGGGGATCTTTTTCAGGAGGTGATCGGTGGATTCTTTCAACCTCTATTTTGCCCTCTGGTTCTAAACATCAGGGCAGTTTCTTTGAGAACTTCCTGGAGGATGATTTCTAGGTTCTTACTTTGATCATGGCTTTCACGTAGTCCAATAATTTTTAAATTATCTCTCCTGGATCTATTTTCCTGGTCAGTGGTTTTTCCCATGAGATATTTCACATTGCCTTCTATTCTTTCATTTGTTTGGATCTGTTTAACAGCATCTTGATTTCTCATAAAGTCATTAGCTTCCATTTACTCCAATCTAATTCTGAAGCAATGATTCTCCTCAGTGAGCTTTTGAGATTCTTTTTCCATCTGGCAAATTCAGCTTTTTAAGGCATTCTTCTCCTCATTGCCTTTTTGAGCCTCTTTTGCCATTTGAGTTAGTCTATTTTTTAAGGTGTGATTTTCCTCAGTCAGGCTGTTGACTCTCATTTTGTAATTTTCTTGTATTGCTTTCATTTCTCTTCCCAATTTTTCCTCCACTTCTCTTATCTGCTTCTTAAGGTCCTCTATGGCCTGTAACCAGCTCATATTTTCCGTTGAAGCTTTTGGTGCAGGAGTTCTGACTTCACTGTCTTCCTCCTGTTCCATGCTTTGCTCCTTTTTGTCCCCAAAATTAGGAGTCTAATGTTAGAATTTTCTATCTGCTTTGTTTCCTTTGCCTGGTCATGTAACCCCTCAGTCACTTGACCCCTGGGCTTTTTGCCACAGTATGACTCTGCCACCAGACAGGGGAGCTTTCATCCCAATCGCTGGGGTTTTCTCAGCTGTTGGAGGTATTAGATGGGTGCCCTCTCTGAGGTTTCCACATGCTCTGGCAAGCTGGAGACACACCCCAGAACCTCTACCCTGGACTGCAATCCATATCCAAGCAGGTCAAAGCAAGAGCACTTACCCCTCAGACTGGTGCTTGGTCCCCCTACATTCTGCAGGCCAAGAGCTGAAGCTGCCACGCGGTGCTGGCTGGCTGTACCAGCGTCTGAGTGGCTTCTTGCCCCAGGGGGCAAAAGCCACGCACTCCCACTTACTGGGTCCCAAAGTCCAGACTGCACTGACCTCTCACTTTGTCCTTTACATCTATGTGTTGATAAATCTGGAAATGGCCACCACAGCTGCTGCTGATCTGGAGTCCCTCCCGCCTGGGGCTAAAGCCTCGGCATGGGACTAGGTTCCGCTCCCAGAGCACTGCGCTGCTGATTCCTGCCTGCCTGCCAGGCTGTCCTCAGCGGGAGGTTAGCTTCTCTGTGTCATTTTGTGAGTTCTGCAGCTCCAAAGTTTGTTCAGAGTCCCCTTTTTGCATGACTTGGGGAAGGTGGAAGCCAGAGCAGCAGGGAGGTCCTGCTTCTACTCCACCCCCTCAGCCCTCTTTTGCATGTAGTCTTTCTCCATTAGAATACAATCTTACTTGTTGAGGGCAAAGACTGTCTTTTTTTGCTTCCATTTGCAACCCCAGTATTAGGCATAGTGCCTAGCACACCGCAAACACTTAATAAACATGTGTTATCTTCCTGCTTGCCTCCTAAACCACTATCTAAAGTTGGAGTTCTGTTCTTTTACTATTCCTTATTTCCAAGAAATGTATAGTATTTTCAAATTCGCTCGTGAGCTAAGAAACAGACATCTGCTATTCTTATACCACAGAGAGAGGGAAAAATCCAAGAGGGGAAGTGATTTGTTCAAATTTTCAAAAAGTCAGCAGTGTAACTAGATAGCTCCTACAGATAACGTACTTTACAGTTTACAAAGTATTTTCCTCACAACCATCCTATGATGTAAATAACACAAGTATTATCACCGCCGTTTTTCCAGTGTCAAAACAAAGGCTCAGAGAGGCCAAATGATTTGGTCTACCAAATGTGGCAGAAATAGAACTGCCATAGAATGTAGCAGAAATAGAACTCCAGCCCAAGTCTTAAGACTCTAATCTCAGTGTTCTTTCTAATATGCAAAGTGGCCTCTCAAGAGATTTTTTTTTTAATCTTAACTGTTAAACCTGAAGGCCTCTTTTTTTTTTAAACAGTGATAAACAGTTTTTATTCAGGCAATAAAACATGAAAAAAATATATTAGTACTTATTATAATAATTTCATTTGCATAATTATAACTCTTACAAATATTTACCTGACATATAAAAAGGGAAATTATTGTACATATAAAATTTATGTAGATGAGTATTACATATACAATGCAATCCTGGTAGGAGTCAAGCAGCTGAAGACCTCTTACTATTAACCAGTTTTCCATTATCCTTTTATTAACACAAGATTCACATACAGATTTCTATGGCAAAAAGGGGCATCCAATAAAAGCCAATCAGGAAAGAACTTAGTTTCATATACGTCTTAAGACAAAAGTTATATTCCCTTATAGTCAAACTACTGAGTCCAGAGACAAAAACTATACATGGCCAGATCATGTTACTTGCAAATGAAATAATTTGTGAGTGAAACAACTACCATTATTTAGCTTAATCAACCTAGACTGCTAAGGCAAACATCTTCCTATTATTTTGGAAGTCAGCATCTATTAAATTTAATTTCATCAAACCTCATTAGCTGTTATTTTGCCTTCTTCTGCTACCATCTTTCTCAGAGTAGCCACTGTGCTGAAAAGTGGCACTGCCAAACCAATCCGCAAGAACCTCTGACTCTTGGACTGGAAGACCAATGTGACACTTAAGGATCTGGAAAACAGAAAGAACATATTTCTGGAAAGACCAAAATGAATGGCATTTAAGAGGTTAATTTCTACTTCTGTACTTTGGAGTACACTTGAGAGTCACAGTTTTACAATGACTCATTGTGGGAGGTCTCTGCCTCTACCAGGAATAGAGATTTAAAAATCACATAGGTAAAATGTTCATTTTTTTTTCAATTACCAAGCATTTTTTTTCTCCCTCACAACTTCCCCCATTCACTAAAACAAAGAAAGAAAAAAGTGAGAAGAGAGAGAGAGAAGAGAGAAAAAAGAAACAAGCAAGAAAAAAAGTCAAAGATACTATAGGAAAGAAACACTGCATCATTTAAGTACAGTCAAATAAAACTAAATTCTCACATCGGTCATATCCAAAAACTTGTTTCTCATTCTGCATTAGTCCATCACCTTTGTGCCATAAGATGACAATGTTCTTCTTCATTAGTCCTTTGAGATCATGGATGATTATTTCATAACCAGAATTCTTAGGTTTTTCAGAACTTTGTTTTTATAATATTGATGTTACAGTATAAATTATTCTGAATGTAGATTGAAGCATATCATTTACTCTCTTTTTGTCTGTTTCTTCTTTTCTCGTGGTTTCTCCCATTGGTTCTAATTTGTCTTTACAACATGACTAATGTGAAAATAGGTTTAAAATGAATATGTATGTAGAGTCTATATCAAATTGCATGCCATCAGAGTGGGGGAGGGGAGAGATGGGAAGAAAATTTGGAACTCAAAATCTTATGGAAGTGAGCGTTAAAAACTAAAAATAATTTTTTTTAAAAAGAGTAATATTCCATGACCAGCCAGTTATCTTGACAAAACTCTATTAGTCTCTGCCCTACTTCATTCTGTACCCCAAGGCCAAACTTGCCTGTCAATCCAATCATGTTTTGATTTCCTACTTCAGCATTCCAATCTCCTATGACGAATGTGATATCTTTTTTTGGTATTATTTCTAGAAGATGTTGTAGGTCTTCACAGAACTGATCATAGTTAATTGAAAACTTCAAATGGCCATGTTCCAGTAGAGAAGAGGATTTCTTCAACTGAAGAGTGATAAGGATCAACAATCAAGCAGTGGGCAGAGAAGCCGTTTAGGGTAGTGCCAATGTTCCTGAACGAACCACTGAAACAATGTGTTTCAAAGATATTTTAAGGAAGAGAGAACTTTCAGCTAAGTGAGTCAGAGAAAGGATCTTCATAAAGGATGCAGCATCTGAACTGGGTCAAAAAGAAAAAGGATGGAGAAAGAGACATAAGGCCAAAAGCTTTCCCAAGAAGGGTTAGGTTTAAAATTGAGTTAATTGGTTGGGATCTGAAATTCACATACCTGGTCTGACATGATGGAATGGGTAGTGACACACAAAGGAAAGGATCAAACGTATTGCTCTGTTTTTGGCAGTGAGGACAGGTCAATGAAGACCTATAACAAAAAAGAAGACCACTTGTTAATGTCCTTTTATGACAAAAGAACTTTTTTATAATTTGTACAAATTTCTAAATTACAGTTGCATATAGACACATTTCCCCTACCTTGTAAATAAAATTAAATACTGTTCTACTGATTGCTAATCAGCAGATGAAACTGAAAAATAATGGTCCTACCACCTCCAACAGTATAGCTTTCATAATATTGGCCAGATGGATTTTAATGTATCAGAAGAATGGGATCACAGACTTAAAGGCCTCATTACACCTCACAGGCCACATTAAGTACTAACTCCTCATCTTATAGATGAGGAAACAGAAATCCAATGAAGTAAGATGACTTTCCCAAGGTCATATAGGTAGTATCAAATGGGATTTAAACCCAATCTCTACTGTTTTCAAAGTAGCATGCAGTGTTTCCCCTGTCCTTAAGGAAAACACTCAATTTTTAAATAATATATACTGTCATTTAAATTTCTATTAATTTCATTGCCTTACTTCTAGTTATGTCCCACTGCAAAAAAACCCAAAACAATCTGATATCATTATGCATATGTCAGGATAATGAACCAGGCCAAACCTTAGAAATCATATAGTCTAACCCATTCATACTATAATTTAAGAGACTGAAGTTCAGAGAAATTACTCACCCAGGTCACAAGAGTATTAAGCAAAACTGAGATTTGTGAACCCATGTCTTCTGATTCAAAAGCTAGTACTTTTCCTACCCTATCACATTGCTTTTTCTGCTCTTCTTTGTCCTCTCCTCCCCTTACTTTTTCCCCAATTAGTGGCCATAATACAAAATGGAGTACAGCTTACTAGCTATTGAACAAAGTTTTATTCTTGTTTATCTATTCAAGGAGATATGAAATACTCTATATTCTAAAAATTTTTAAAGCACCCCAAAATTAAGTATTTGTGCCTGTGGATTCCCAGGTCCATGGACATGAGTTTACAATGGTTAACATAAACAAATATCAGTGGGTTTCAACTCTTGAGGAATTGTGCTACACATCATATACTATGACAGAAGTTAGTCAACAAAAATGTTGTTCCAGTCCTACCTCAGGATATATGGAAAAGGTAAAGAAAAAAAGCTACACTGCTGTACAATTTCCAGACCTACTGTCTCATAACACTCTCCATCAAACTATAGTGGATTGGGTACTGGACTTGGAGCCAGGAGGATCTGGTTTAAAATTTCTCCCTTGGATATGTACTAGTTATGTGACCCTGGACAAGTCATTTAACTTCTCTGTGCCTCAGTTTCCTTATCTGTAAAGTGAAGATATTAGACTCAATGGCCTCTAAGGATTTGTCTAGCTCTAAATCTCTGATCCCAAGATTCATCCCACTAAGAGACTAACATAGACTTAATCCCCATCAATGGACTGCATGTCTCAAAAGAAGCTACCGATTACATGAAAAATCCAAGAAAGCCTTTCTCCATCCTAATTTCAATGTAAAAAAAAAAATTCCAGTCACTCATCTCCTTGACATCTCTAGGTCAAAGATAATAAAAGTATAATAAATATTCACTTCTACGTGATCCTACTTAACACATCCCATCCTCCTCATTACAAAAACACGCACACTAAGTAACTTCTTATTACTCCCATAATCTACATCTTCCAGCATTTCAAAGTGCTAGTTAATGATTAAAAAAATAAAGGCTTTACTGGAAAACTCTCCATACAAATGGAGGTGGCTTAGTCAGCCACCACTAATGAAACTTTAATGCCCTGTCTAGCACTGCTGCAATTCACCAAAATGGATACTGCCATTCACTCATGCTTTAAATAAAGTACTTCTCTAAAGTCTCTTGCTTTAGAAAAGGAAATACCAAATATTTTTCTGCTTTTGTGTTAATTTTTCAGTGGTATAATTTGTCCCCTAATGTTACCACATTCATTCATTTTCTCAGACCACTCTTTATACTTTTGATTTCACAAAATATACAATGCACCGTAGGTATTTGATAGGATTATTAATTTACTGGCAGTATTATTCTTCAACTTCTCAGAAAATGTACCTTTTAAAAATCTCCTTTTCAAAGGGCAGAGCCAAGATGGCTGAGTAGAAGCACGACCTTCCTGCTGTTCCGGCTTCCACCCTCCCCAATCCATGTAAAAAGGGGACTCTAAACAAACTTTGGACCTGCAGAACCCACAAAATGACACAGAGAAGCTAACCTCCCACTGAGGACAGCCCGGCAGGCTGGCAGGAATCAGCACAGAGCTCTGGGAGCAGAGTCCAGTCCCACGAGAAGGCTTTAGCCCCAGGGCGGGCCTGACCAGCTGCCCGGCCAGAGGGACTCCAGATCAGCAGCAGTTGTGGCTGTTTCCAGATTTATCAACACATAGATGCGAAGGACAAAGTGAGAGGTCAGTGCAGTCTGGACTTTGGGACCAGTAAGTGGGAGTGCGGGGGCGAAAAGCCACTGAGACCCCGGCACAGCCAGCCAGCGCCACGTGATGGCTTCAGCTCTTGGCCTGCAGAGTGTAGGGGGACCAAGCACCAATCTGAGGGGTAATCGCTCTTGCTTTAACCTGCTTGGATCTGGATTGCAGTCTAGGGTGGAGGTTCTGGGGTGTGTGTCCAGCTTGCCAGAGCGTGTGGAGACCTCAGAGAGAGCACCCATCTAATACCTCCGGCAGCTGAGAAAACCCCAGCGTTTGGGAGGAAAGCTCCCCTGTCTGGTGGCAGAGTCCTACTGTGGCAAAAAGCCCAAAAGTCAAGTAATTGAGTGGCAAAATAAGCAGGCAAAGGAAACAAAGCAGACAGAAGATTCCAACAATACACTCCTATTTTGGGGACAAAAAGGAGCAAAGCATGGAACAGGAGGAAAACAGTGAAGTCAGAACTCCTGCACCAAAAGCTTCAAAGCAAAATACAAGCTGGTTACAGGCCATAGAGGACCTTAAGAAAGATTTTGAAAACCAAATAAGAGAAGTGGAGGAAAAATTGGTAAGAGAAATGAGAACAATGCAAGTAAATTATGAAATGAGAGTCAACAGCCTGACTGAGGAAAATAATACCTTAAAAAACAGACTGACTCAAATGGCAAAGGAATCCCAAAAAGGCAATGAGGAGAAGAATACCTTAAAAAGCTGAATTTGCCAGATGGAAAAAGAATCTCAAAAACACAATGAGGAGAATCATTGCTTCAGAATTAGATTGGAGAAAATGAAAGCTAATGATTTTATGAGAAATCAAGATGCTGTTAAACAGATCCAAACAAATGAAAGAATAGAAGGCAATGTGAAATATCTCATGGGAAAAACCATTGACCTGGAAAATAGATCCAGGAGAGATAATTTAAAAATTATTGGACTGCCTGAAAGCCATGACCAAAGTAAGAACCTAGAAATCATCCTCCAGGAAGTTCTCAAAGAAACTGCCCTGATGTTTTAGTACCAGAGGGCAAAATAGAGGTTGAAAGGATCCACCGATCACCTCCTGAAAAAGATCCCCAGGGCAGCCAGGTAGCACAGAGAGTAAGAGCACCGGCTCCAGTGTTGAGACCTGGAGATTGAATCCCAGGCTCAGACACTTAGCACCCACCCAGACACACCTGGCCGTGTAACCTTGAGCAAGTTACTTAACCCCAATTGCTTAGGGGCGGCCAGGTGGCTCAGGGAGTAAGAGCACCGGCTCCAGTATCGGGATGACCTGGATCAAATCCGGGCTCAGATACTCAGCACCACACCCAGAAATAACTGGCCGTGTAACCTTGAGCAAGTTACTTAACCCTGATTGCTTTAAAAAAAAAAAAAGATCCCCAAAAGAACACTCCTAGGAATATTATAGCCAGGTTCCAGAATTTCCACATTAAGGAGAGAATATTACAAGCAGCCAGGAAGAAACAATTTTAATATTGTGGAAACACAATCAGGATAACCCAGGATTTGGCAGCTTCTACACTGAGGGATCGAAGGGCTTGGAATATGATATTCCGGAGGACAAAGGAGCTGGGATTAAAACCAAAAGTCACCTACCCAGCAAAACTGAGTATCATGTTTCAGGGGAAAATATGGTTATTCAGTGGAATAGGGGACTTTCAAGCATTCTTGCTGAAAAAACCAGAGTTGAATAGAAAATTTGACATTCAGATACAGCAAGCAAGAGAAGCATGAGAAGGTAAACAGGGAAAAGGAATCATAAGGAACTTATCAAAGTTGAACAATTAACATTCCTACATGGAAAAACAATAATTGTAACTTATGAAACTTTTCTCAGTAGTTGAAGGGATTAGAAATATATATATATATATATATATATATATATATATATATATTTGTTTATATATATATATATATATATATATATGATGGGCATAGGAATACATATGTGAATGTGTGTATATATGTTTACAGGTATACATAGAGGGCACAGGACCAATTTAACACGAAGGAATGATACTTAAAAGGTGAAATTAAGAGGTGAGATGGGAATATAATAAGAGGAGATGGGGAGAGACAGAATGGGGTAAACTATCTCATATAGAAGAGGCAAGGGAAAATGGTTACAATGGAGGGGAAGAATAGGAAGGCAAAAGGGAATGGGTCAACCTTATTCCCATTGAATTTGGCTTGAGAAGGGAGTGAAATACACACTAAATAGGGGATCTCACCCTCCAGGAGAATAGGGGGGGAAGGGGATGAGAGGGGGGATGACAGAAGGGAGGATAGGCTGGGGGGGAGGGAAGTTGGAAGCACTCACTTTTGAAAATAGACGGGATCAAATGGGAGGTGAGATAGGAGGGAGGGAAATGTAGTCAGTCTTTTACAATATATCTACCATGTTACTGTTTTGCATTAGCCACACATGTACAACCTATACTGAACTGCGTATCTTCCCAGTAAGGGTGGGTGACAAGGAAGGAAGGGAATGAATCTGGAATTGAAAGTTTTAAAATCAAATATTCAAATATGTGTATATATGTGTGTGTGTGTGTATATATATATACATATATATATATACTATTATTAATACCATCTTACATGTAATTGGGAAATAAGATATACAGGCACTGAGGCATAGAGATCCACTGGAAAAGTAGAAAGGGGTATGGGAGAAAATATGGGAGCAAGCAGAATGGAGGAGGGGATATCCTGTGGGAATGCTATTTTGGGGTGGTGGGTAGGGGAAAAATGGGGAGAAAATTTGTAACTCAAAATCTGGCGGAAACGAATGATGTAAATAAAAAAAAAAATCTCCTTTTCTGGGGTGGTTAGGTGGTGCAGTGAGTAAAGCGCCAGCCACAGAGTCAGGAGGACCTGAGTTCAGTTCCAGCCTCAGACACTTAACACACACACACACACACACACACACACACACACAAACTAGCCATGTAACCTCGGGCAAGTTACTTAACCCCAATTGTCCTCCAAAAAAGGCAAAAAAAAATGTTTTTTTAAATCTCCTTTTCTTCTCTTATGCTTCCTTCTTTCTCTTTTACACATTTCTACTGCCTGTACCTTAGAACTATGACTGGCACCCACAGACACTATTTAGTCACACTAAGAGCGTGTGAGGCTGAAAAAGTTGAAAAAATCTATAACATTTTCCTTGAGGTCCTTGGGTTTTGTTTTTTTGTTTTACAGAACTCATGCTTCCTCAACATATAATTGATAACCAGTTGGCATTATTACTTTATTTACAATGGCAAAAGCAGCAATATGTTCAAAGTTTTAAAAAAGTGTTTATGACTGAATTAAGACAGTTCAATTCAATAAACATGTATTAAGTAAGCACTTACTATAAAAAAGAAAGACAGAACAGTCCCTGCCCTCAAAGAGTTTACAATCTAATAAGAGGAAATTATAATCTAATGGGGATAGTGTTATGAATACCAGTGCTCACATACTCCAATTGACTTTTATAAGGTAGATTTCTTTTGTCTGTTGGCAGAATTATGTAGCCTCAGAGTTGAAATGAGTCTCCAGGGCCATCTACTCTGGTAAATATCCAAATAGGAACACTCAGTATGACAGCCCAAAACAGTCAGTCAGCCTTCATTTATTTGATGATCTCCAATGATGTGAAACTATCTTCCATCAAATAAATTCATTTTACCTTTGATTCTTCTAATTCATTTTGCCTTAGTTCATAAAAGTCTCCTCAAACTTCTCTAAATTCTTCATACTCATCAATTCTTCATATTCATCAAGAGAGTGTTATATACAGTAACAGCAATATTGTTCAAAGAATAATTGTGACAACTAAGTTATTCTGAGCACCATAAATATTCAACTATAAAGGACCTAAGAAGGAAGATACCATATACCCCCAGAGAAAGTACTGATAAACAGACGTACATATACTATGGTTTTACATATATTTATAAGTATGTGTCAAATGGTGGCCTTCTCTAGTGCAGGGTGAGGAGGGGAGGGAAGAACAAAGGAATGTAGTTTGTAACAAAAAAAAAGAAAGATTTAGAACAAACAAAAAGATAAGAGTAGAAAATAAATCTTCTGGTCACTGGTTCAAAACCAAATTTTTCAACCTAGTAATATTCAAGCTTATCAAATACAGCTTCAAATACTTTGGGCCCCTAGGCAAGTCACTTACCCTCTCAGACTCAATTTCCTTATCTGTAAAGGAATTAACATTAATCACCTAGAGTTGTGAAGATTACATGAGATAACCTCTGTAAAGTATTTTGGCAAATCTTAAAGCATTATTATTACTGTTGTTAAGGATAGGAACTATGTCATATCTCTTTTCAATCTTCTATAGATCACAATTCTTTTTCTAGAAAATTGTGGGCATTCAAATAATCATTCAATTAAGTTCTTAAACTGCAGAAAGACACCTAGAACTTTCCCAAATAGGACTGCTTGTCCTAAGCCTTCTGGAACCCACGTTTTTTAACAATACCAGTCAAGGCATAAATCTGGATATTTGAGAATTTTTATTGCTAAATAGGTTACAGAGATGGCTGAGGCAAGAAGTATATATCCCCTTTCTTACCTATACTGGGCTTGAAAGTGATTTTGAACAAAACTTTGTCTTGGAGAAAGCTGATGTGATGATAGAGTTTGCATCACATTTTTGCTGGGTTCAGGTTGGGGCTGTGAAGAAAAGAAGAAAATGAAGATTAGATAAGTACTTTCAATTACCCAGTAAAACCATAGCTTTCTACCATCTATAACAGACTCATTCTTAACTCCAAGGTCAACTGTTTCAATGCTTTCCTGATGACCCCCAGACTCCCATGCCCCTTTTGTCTCCCACTGTTCTTGCTGAACTAATTCACAATTTGGGTTCAGATCCAACATTCAATTTCTCTGTATTTATGCCAAAAATTCATCAGAGAAAAGATGTAGAATTTTAGAGCTGGAAAGTGGGTGAGACTATGAACGCATGGAGATAGGAGATAGAATGTAGAGTCTAGCTAACAGTATGTCACTTTGGTTATAACAATGAGAAAATGACTAATAAGGGTAGAGAAGAAGGTTAGAATCAGAATATGGTGGAACTTAAAATTCTAGACTAAGGAGGTTATATTTTGTCCTAGAGGCAATGCGGACTCACTAAAATTTGTAAGCAGAGGAGTGATGTGAGCCTAATACTTCAAGAAGATTATTTTGGCAATTCTGTGGAACATGGATTGGAAAAGTGAGAGACTAGAGGGCAGAGTGACGAATCAGTAGGCTATTATAACAGTTCCAACAAGTGATAAAGGTCTGTAATTGTTTCTAAAGTCTTCTCTTCTACCACAACCCTCAGGGACTCCCAGTACCCTAAGGGAACCATCTCCTGTTATATACTAGAAAGGTGCTTTTTTTTCTCTTCCAGTTCTATGTTGGATCACAGTAACTTATTTATTTATAATACATTTTTATTGATAACTTTCTGCTTCACACTTATCCCATGTATCTCCCCCAGAGGTCCATCCCACACAAAATACAATATATTTCAGAAAGGAAAAACATTCAGTATAACTGATCAATAAAAGTCTGAAAACCTGTGAAATGTGTAATATATATGGACCTCCCAGTTCCACAAGGGGGTGTACCCTCAATTCTTTTCATTTTAGTCTTTCTTGATCTTTGTAATTTTACATTCACTTTGAATTTTTTGGTGTGTAGTTGTTGTTCCCACTTGTGCTGTTGTAGTTACTGCATATATTATTTTCTTGACTCTATTTACTTCACTGTGCATCAGTTCAAATAGTTCTTTCCATGTTTCTCTGCATTTACCACTTATAGCACAGTAACAGTCCATTACATTCATGTACCACATTTCATTTAGCCATTCCCCAACTGATGGCCATCTACTTTGTTACAAATCTTCACTATCATAAAAAAAATGTTGCTAAAAATATTTAGATGTATATGAGGACTTTCTTCTTACTGATGGCTTCCTTGGGGCGTAAGCCCAGTAATG
This sequence comes from Petaurus breviceps papuanus, assembly GCF_028583685.1. Taxonomy (NCBI): domain Eukaryota; kingdom Metazoa; phylum Chordata; class Mammalia; order Diprotodontia; family Petauridae; genus Petaurus; species Petaurus breviceps. The sequence goes on from NW_027187367.1 coordinate 215,543, forward strand.
GAGCCTCTGGTTCAAAGGGTATGGACATTTTAGTCACTTTATTTGCATTATTCCAAGTTGCTTTCCAAAATAGTTGTCGTATTTCATAGCTCCACCAACAACGTATAAGTGTGCTTATCATTCCATAACCCTTCCAACATTGACTATTGCCATTTTTGCCAATTTACAGGCTATGAGCTGAAATTTACAAGGTATAAGGGTTGTTTTGATTTGCATTTCTCTTATTATTAGTGATTTGGAACATTCTATCATATGATTGTGAATAGTTTGCAATTCTTTTCAGAACTTTTTCACGTCCTTTGACCACTTATCAACTGAAAAATTCACTTTATATATTTATTAGTTTTTAAAATATCTCAGACACCAAGTCCTTATCAACAAAATTTGATACAAAAACTTTTTTCCCATTTAACCACTTTTCTTCTTATCCTAGGTGCATTAATTTTGTCCATGCATCAGCTTTTCAAATTAATTGTAAAAGTTATCTATCTTTTATAATTGTTTCTATACCTTATTTCATTAGGAATACATCTCTTACCCATATCTGTGAAAGGCATATGATTTGCTTCTAATTTATATGACTTCTAATAATAAAGTCTAATATCAGTTTAGAATATATTGTAGAATATGGTATAAGGTAGGGATCTAAGCTTAATTTCTTCCAGTCTTCCCAGCAGTTTTAATCAAATAAGTAGGGTTTTCCCCTCCAGGTGGTTTTTTTCATTTCACCAAACAATGGGTAGTTGAGTTCAACTAGTTCTCTTCATTACTTTTAAAAATTTATCCTAGGGGGCTGCTAGGTGGCACAGTGAATAGAGCACCAGCTCTGGAGTCAGGAGGACCTGAGTTCAAATCTGGCCTCAGACACTTGACACAATTACTAGCTGTGTGACTTTGGCCAAGTCACTTAACCCCAATTGCCCTCCAAGAAAAAAAAGCAAAAAAAAAATTATCTTTTGTTGCACCCCTTTCCACAAAGGATCTCTCTTATTCTCTTCATTATCCATTCTCTCTTTCTGTCTACCCTAAATCCTCATCTCTGGTTCATGACCCCTACAATTATCTCTCCTCTGCATTCCTCATACAATCAAAACCTCCAAGGTATCAATTCTAGGATCTCCCCTCTAAAGCAGATTCTGCCCCCCTTTCCATTGTGACTCACTCTCAAAACAATGATGTCACTGCAGGTGTCAGTGACAACACTAGCTTCTGGTAGGGTTCCCTTCCCACATCCTTGATTACACAGCCCTACCACTGAGTTATGCCATTCCCAATTACATTTTGTTCCCCCCCCAATTTGTTTCAAAATCTCATCTCTAGGTCCATGTTCTCCCACTTTCTTAGGTACCTGGTGACCCTAGGTGTTCCAAATTCCCCCTTTCCAGGTAAGATAAATGGACAAGCACCAAACCCCCCAGACCACACCCAGGACATAGACCCCATTTCCTTTTACAGAATATCTTTCTTCATCCATAGAAGCATTTATCTGTGAAATCTTCTCCCACCAACAAAGCAAATCTAACTTTCTTCCTATTCAATTTTCCCCCTGTTTTCACCCATTCCCCTGCAGACTCTTCTCTTACTAAGACCACAGGGGTCACTTTACTTTCATTGCTAGCCCTTGGTTTGAACCTACCACATCAACGTTTACTCTATTCCCTGCTTGCCTCTCCCACAAAAAAACCTTGATTCATCTGTAGGCAGGAAGATACCACCAGAGTCTATCAATAATGCTCTAGGTCTGCCTCTTCACTGTGACCTCCACCAGACTCACCTTCACCTTGTCTCCTTGTATATATTTAGAAAGAAGTTTCTTACTGGCTTCTCTGTGGTCCCTTTGTTGCTACTGATGTCCTTCCTGGCTGCATTTATTCATTCCTCCTACATATCTCTTGTGGGTTTTAGAGAAGCAAGTACTCTCTTCAATTCTGGTTTGCTTTCAAACATTTTAAAACAGCTCATCACTGAACTTCATCTTCTTTCATTTATGGTTAAGCTCAGATTTGCAGGGTAGGTCACCCCAGGGTGCATCCTGGGCTCTATTTCTCTTAAGAACACAGTGTTCCATCCCCTTATGCATTTTCTAATGGGAACAGAATAATCTTGGATTATTCAGATTTTCTTTCCTTTGTATTTGACAATCTTTCTCCAGATCACTTGCACAACTTGTTTTTTAATTGAGTTGCTAAACTTAACCACTATGTGTATTGGAGTTTACAGCCTTGTTTGTTTTTTTCTGGTATGAATTCTTTCAATTGATATTTCTGGGTTCAGAAGTTCTGAGTAGTTTTATATTATTTCTTGTAGTATAGTGTTAAGGTTTTTCCTCTTATCGTGTTCATATGGGAGACTATTTAAATCTAGAACATTTTACATCTGATTGTAGAGACAATAAAGAACCATTGCAGTTGACTAAATAATGTAGTCAGACTTGGTCAAGTGGATCAGTTTAATAACTGAGTGGAGGATGGACTAGAATGGAGAAAGACTTGAGTTAGAGAGAACAACTAGCTATTGCAGTAGTGCAGGAATGTGGTGAGGAGAGCCTACACCAGGGTGATGGCAGTGTCAAAGAAGAGAAAGGTATACATGAGAGATATTGTGAGGATAGAAATGACAGGACTTGGCAAGTGACTGAATCTGAGGGGGTGAATTAATGCTGAATTTATATACACATATAAAATTATAAGCAATGTTTAATAAAGATTAATGGTTTCACATACTATCTTCTTTTTCTGCTATATGTATATGCTCATGCTTTTTGGTGTTTAACAAAATAAAATTAAAAACAAAAAAAAGCCCAAAAAATGTAGCCTCTAAATTCAAAAAATAATAAGCAGTGGACTTCCTTCCCTCTCTGGGCTCCATTCCTGACTTCTTTTTTCACTATTCCTCAGCAGCCTTCTTAGCCTAAAAGCTATCTGTACCAAAAGATCCTTCTACCCCTGCAGTCCTTTCATCTGATTGGTTGTTTACTCTTGGTTCCTCCATTTTAAGGAAGGGCCCCCAGGCCTCTCTGGACCCCTCTCCAGACTCTCCAAACTTCTTTCTCAATCATTGCTCAGCACGGATAACCTCTCTCTCTACCTCCCCCCTAGAGACTTTTCAGTTCTCATTTGTGTGTTATGTTGTGTTATTATGTGTGTTATACAGTGTTATGTTGTGTGTGTTATGTTGATCAATTGAAATGTAATCTCCTTTAGGTGGGGGGGGTCTTTCTTTTTGCTTCTATCTGTCAGCACTTAGCACAGTGTCTGGCATATAATAAGAACTTAATAAATGCTTGTTGACTTGAATTGGAAAAAGATGTGGAGATTAATATTATATAACACAACAACAACAAACCAGAAATTATATTCTCTAAAAGTACATTAACAAAAATATAAAAAGAGGATTAAGGAACTGAATATGCACTTAAAAATTAGGAAGTCAATAAATATACAACCAAAAATAAGCACAGATGAGGAAATCTTTAAAATTAGAAGAGAGAAATCATTTGGTGACCAAAAAGAACTCACATTAAATGTTCAATCTTAGAAAAGAAAATAGAACTCTCTGTAATGGAACTTCCAAAGGGGAAAAAAAAATTCATGGTCTAGATGGATTTACAGGAGAATTCTATCAGATTTTTAGAGAAGAATCAATATCTACAATATACAAAATATTCTCAAAAATTGAGAAAGGTCTCTACCAGATACTTTTCATGAAACAAAAAGAATTCTAATACCTAAACAATGGAAAGACAAAAGAATGAGAACTATACGGGGAGGCTAGGTGGTGGGGAGGCTAGGTGGCACAGTGAATAGAGCACCAGCCCTGGAGTCAGGATGGCCTGAGTTCAAATCTGACCTCAGACACGTAACATAAAACACTAGCCATGTGACCTTGGGCAAGTCACTTAACTCCAATTGCCCTCCCCCCCCCCAAAAAAAGGCAAAAAAAAAAGAATGAGAACTATGGAGCAACATCATTAATAAATTCATTATTTCAAAGTACTAAAATAAAATTCTGATGAAAGATCAAAATAATTTATTTTTAAGTCACTTATTATGATCAACTTAGACTTATACTAGAGAAGCACAGTTTAACATTAGGGAAACAACCAACACACTTAATATCATAATAACTATCTATCTAAAACCAAAAGCAAGCATGATATCCAACTGAGAAATACTACAAGCTTTCCCAATAAATACAGAAGTAAATATTTCCTTTATTTCTTGCTATTATTTATTATATTTCTAGAAATGCCAGCAATAACAGTAAAACAAGAGAAAGACATAACAATAAGCAAAGAAACAAAACTATCTGTAATTTTTGATGATATGATAATAATTAGACAAAAATTATCTGATTTGGTACCGTGGTCAATCAGTGAATCTGTGATGCAGAGATGTTAACTGCAGTTTTATTATCATGCTCAGAGCATAGGATACATAGAAAAATTAGGAGTCAATGAGCACTGATCATTAGTTTCTGCTACCTTACATGGAATATAAATCCACAAACAGCATAGAAAAGTAGAATTTTACAGGAAACAAGAAAGGAAGACAATGTATACACTTCTAGAAACAAGAAATAGAAGGGAGAAGAAAAGGGCAACTTCCATTTCATCAACACTAAACCTGTGGTTTGTTAACCCTGACTTTGTAGGTGATGTGTATGATCTTTGAGCTTCCAAGAAAAATGCATGGAACTTCAAAATAAAAGCCCAGAGCAGTGTTCTCTTCTTATTGTGGTTGTGGCAAGATGTCAAAGTCAAAGTCTCTTCCTCATCCCAAATTTTTGTCTTATTACAATGATTTGCCTAAAAACTCATGGAGAATCATCAAAGAAATTAACCAAAATGATGAACAGATCCAGTAAAATTTCAGGCTATAAAATAATTCTGCAAAAAACCAACAAAGTTTCTATGTAAGAAAAAGAAATCCAGGAGTCAAAGACAATCCCATTTACAATAACTAGAAAATAAATACAGTATGTGACTCAATCTACCAAAGCAAATTAATAGATTCAACTACCAATTAACAAAGCACACTGTAGAGATTAAATTACAAAATGCTCCTAAAAGAAAGAACAAATTATTAATGAATAGTCAGTGCTAATGGTGGGGCCATGTCAATGTAATATAAAAGCACAATACTGGCCAAGATGGCAGTGCAGAAGCAGGAAAACTCCCCCCATAACCAACTCAAATACCTATAAAATATGACTCCAAACAAATTTTAGAGCTACAGAACCCCCAAAATGACAGAGAGAAACAAATCTCCCACTGAAGGCAGCCCAGTAGGCCAACAGAAAGGGACCATCAAAGTGGGCTGGGAGCAGAGCACAGGCCCACATGAGCCCACGGTTTTAGCCCCAGGGCAGCCCCTACTAGCCACAGATGGAGGTACTTCAGGAGAGTGGATCACCAGCAGCTGTGGTGGTTTCCAGAATTATCAACCCATAAATGCCAAAGACAAAGTAAAAGGTCAGTGGGGAACTTTGTGGGAACAGGGGAACCTTGAGCACTGTCTGGCCACTGCCCCCAGGGCAAGAAGGTGAGTGGGCAGCAACCTCAATGTGGCGCAACCTCCATGTGGCAGCTTCAGAGCTCCTGGCCTGCAGATTGTAGGGGGACCAAGCGACCATTCAGAGGGGTAATCGTTATTGCTTTAACCTGCTTGGATCTGGATCACTATCTTGGGAGGAGGTTCTGGGGTGTATGACCAGTGAGCCAGAGTTTGTGGGGGCTACAGAGAGCACCCAACTAATAGCTCCAGCAACTGTGAAAACCCCAGCAATTTGGGACAAAGCTCTCCTCTCTGGAAGCAGAGTTCTACCAAAAGTCAAGTAATTGAGTGCCAACATGAGCAAGCAAAGGAAGCAAAATAAGCAAACCTTAGACTCCTTTTTTGGGGACAAAAAGGATCAAAGCATGGAACAGGAGGAAGACAATAAAGTCAGAACTCCTGCACCAAAAGCTTCCAAGAAAAATATGAATTGGTTACAAGCCATGGAGGAGCTCAAGAAGGATTTTGAAAATACAGTAAGAGAAGTGGAGGTAAAATTGGAAAGAGAAATGAAAATGATACAAGAAAATTATGAAAAGTGAGTCAACAACTTGACTGAAGAAAATAACAGCTTAAAAAATAGACTAACACAAGGTAGCTAGGTGGCACAGTGAATAGAGCACTGTCCCTGGAGTCAGGAGGACCTGAGTTCAAATCTGGCCTTAGACACTTGACACTAAAAGTAGCCACGTGACCTTGGCCAAGTCACTTAACTCCAACTGCTTTCCAAAAAGAAAAAAAAACAGACTAACAGAAATGGCAAAAGTGGCCCCAAAAGAAACTGAGGAGAAGAATGCCTTAAAAAGACAAATTTGCCAGATGGAAAAAGAATTTCAAAAGCTCAATGAAGAGCTAATTCCTTCAGAATTAGATTGGAGCAAATAGAAGCTAAGGACTTTATAAGAAATCAAGATACTATTAAACAGATCCAAACAAATGAAAAAATAGAAGGCAATGTGAAATATCTCAGTGGGAAAACCACTAACCTGGAAAATAGATCCAGGAGAGATAATTTAAAAATTATTGGATTAACTGAAAACCATGATCAAAAAAAGAAACTAGAAATCATGCTTCAAGAAATTCTCAAGGAAAACTGCCCTGATATTTAAACCAGAGGGCAAAATAGTTTTGCTTGAAAGAATTCACCAATCACTTCTTGAAAAAGATTCCCAAAATAAAACTCCTAGGAATATTATAGCCAGGTTCCAGAGCTCCCAAATCAAGGAGAAAATATTACAAGCATCCAGGAAGAAACAATTCAAATACTGTGGAAACACAGTCAGGATAACACAGGATCTGGAAGCTTCTACATTGAGGGATCAAAGGGCTTGGAACATGATATTCTGGAGGTCAAAAAAGCAAGCATAAAAACCAAGAATCAACTACCCAGCAAAACTGAGTATCATGTTTCAGGGCAAAATATGATCATTCAATGAAATAGAGGATTTTCCAGCATTCTTGATGAAAAAACCAGAGCTGAATAGAAAATCTGACATTCAGATACAAAAAACAAGAGAAGCCTGAGGAGGTAAACAGGGAAAAAAAATCATAAGGAATTTATCAAAGTTGAACTATTTACATGCCTACATGGAAAAACGATAATTGTAAGTTATGAAACTTTTCTCAGTATGAGGATAGTTGAAGGGAATATAAATGTGCGTGTGTCTATCTATCTATCTATCTATCTATCTATCTATCTATCTATCTATCTATCTATCTATACATATATATGTCTATGTAGGAGGGTATATGTACATAAGAATACATGTGAGTGTGTATGTGCACAGGTATACATAGACAGAGGGCACAGGATCAACTGAAGAGGAAGGGATGATATTTAAAAGGTGAAATTGAGAGGTGAGAGAGGAATATAATGGAGAAGAGATGGGGAGAGACAGAACGGTGTAAATTATCTTATATAGAAGAGGCAAGGGAAAACTTACAATGGAGGGGAAAAACAGGAAGGCAAAAGGGAATGGGTCAACCTTAGTCCTACTGAATTTGGCTTAGGGAGGGAATGACATGCAAACTAAATTGGGTATCTCACCATAGAGTAGAGTAGGGGAGAAGGGGATGAGAGGAGGGATGATGGAGGGGAGGGCAGGTTGGGGGGAAGATAGTTAGAAGCATACATTTTTGAAAAGGGACAGGTCAAAGTAGAAAACAGAACAAGTGGGAGGTTGGATAGGATGGGATGGAAGGAAATATACTCAATCTTTCACAATATACCCACTATGGAAATGTTTTGCATAGCTACATGTGTACAACCAATATTGGATTGCTTATCTTCCCAGTAAGGGTGGGTGATGAGGGAGGAAGGGAAAGAATCTGGAATTCAAAGTTTTAAAATCAAATGATTAAAAAAAATATTATTTTTTTTACATGCAACTGGGAAATAACATATACAGGCACTGGGGGATGGAGATCCATCTTGCCCTACTGGAAAGTTGGAGGGGGAATGGGAAGGATATAGGAGAGAACAGATTGGGGGAGGGGATATACAGTGAGATCGCTGTTCTAGGGTGGTGGGTAGGGGAAAGATGGGGAGAAAATTTGTAACTCAAAATCTTGTGGAAATGAATGATGTAAACTAAAAATAAACATAAAATTTAAAAAAATTAAAAAGAAAAAAGAGGCAAGGGATAATTGTTACAATGGAGGGGAAGAACAGGAAGGCAAAAGGGAATGGGTCAATGTTACTCTCATTGAATTTGGCTTAGGGAGGGAATGACATACACACTAAATTGGGTATCTTGTCCTACAGGAGAGGAACGGAGAAGGTGATGAGAGGGGGGATGATAGAAGGGAGAGAAGATGGGGGGAGGATAGTTAGAAGCACACACTTTTCAAAAGGGACAGGGTCAAAGTAGAAAATAGAACAAGTGGGGGGCAGGATAGGATGGAGGGAAATATAGTCAGTCTTTCACAATATATCCATTACAGAAATGTTTTCCGTAACTGCACATGCACAACCTATATTCAATTGCTTATCTTCCAAGTAAGGGTGGGTGATGAGGGAGGAAGGAAAAGAATCTGGAATTCAAAGTTGTAAAATCAAATGTTTAAAATATATTATTATTATTATTTGACATGAAACTGGGAAATAAGATATACAGGCACTGGGAGATGGAGATCCATCTTTTTTTTTTTTGCCTTTTGGAGGGGCAACTGGGGTTAAGTGACTTGCCCAAAGTCACAGTGCTAGTTAAGTTTTAAGTGTTAGAGGCCAGATTTGAACTCAGGTCCTCCTGATTCCAGGGCCAATGCTCTATTCACTGCACTACCTAGCCACCTGGTATGGAGATCCATCTACCCTACCAAAAAGTGGGAAGGATATGGGAGAGAGCAGATTGAGGGAGGGGGTATTCAGTGGGATCGCTGTTTTGGGGTGGTGGGTAGGGGAAAGATAGGGAGAAAATCTGTAACTCAAAGTCTTGTGGAAATGAATGTTGTAAACTAAAAATAAATATAAAATTAAAAAAATTCATTTGGATGAATAAAAGATCTAGAAATAACACAGGAAATAAGGGGAAAAGTAGGAACGAAGGGGTAATAGATAGCCCTTCAAGACCTCAAACTATAACATAAATTAGCAGTCATCAAAACAATATGGTGCTTATTAAGAAAAAAAAGCAAAGTAGATAAATGGAGTAGACTAGACAGGGAAGAATCAGAAACAACTGAACTTCATAGTCCAGAGGTTCAATAAACTTGAAAATATAAATTACCTAGGAAAGTTATGTGATAACTCCTGGGAAAATAGACAGCAATATGGAAGAAATTAAGCTTAGAACAACATCTTACAATAAGAAATTTGAAAAGGATTTATGAACTGAATATTATGGATCATAACAGAAGAAAAGTAGATCCTGTACCATTCACAGCTATGAATTAGAAGAAAAGCAGATTCTATGCCATTCACAGCTATGGATAAAAAGATATTTTTTAACCAAATAAGATATAGAGACATTTACAAAAGATGGAATAGATAACTATTCCCCAACAGTTAAGAGATTAAGGGACATAGTTTTCAAAAGAAGAAACTGCAAACAATTAACAACTATATGCAAGAATATTGCAAATCACTAAGAGAAAGGCAAATCATAAAAATTCTAAGTTCATCATATGCCCAGCAAATTGGAGAAGATGACAAAATTAGGAGATGATCAATTTTGTAGGGGCTGTATTGTTGATGGAAGCTATGAACTGGTATAATTGGAAAACAATTTTGAATTATTCAAATAAATCAACTAAAATACCTGTACTCATTGATCAGGAATATATGTCAAGGAGATCAATTACAAAAAAGAAATGTTTCTTTATTATTAAAATTATTATTATTAAAATTTCTATAGACACCAAGATGTTTATAGCATCATTTTTTTAATGATAGCAAATAATTGGAAGCAAAGTAGATGCCCATCAAAGGGAAAATGGCTAATAAATTCTGATATATGAATATTGGGAGAAATGACTATTTCTCTCTCACATTAATAATCAATTACTGAATTATGACTAAGGATTTTCCCCTTTTCTTTGTCTTCATTCAGAAATCAGCATTGTAGTTTATTCAAAAAACTGTTAAGTGCAGGGCTGATAATGAGATGGAAAACTTAGATCTGATCAAAAGGTAAAGAAATTCTAGTTTAGGTGAATTAGTGGCTTCTGACCCATTCTGCTAGATATATAGGATATAGATAGAGGTAGATTCCCCCTTTTGTCTAGACAGTTTGGTTCAGGTATAGAGAAGTCTCTTTGACCAACACTGAGTGATCAAGTCATGTCCCCCAAACCCTCATTAGAATAAACCTACCTTTCATTATAATATTCATTATTTCATCACTAATCAGAACTTATTTCCACCCTCAGGGACACCCATTCTTCAAGGGCATATAAGTGTTGAGTGGGTTCTTTGGTTTATGAGAGACAGTCAAAAACCCCACCTTTTATTAATTACTTGCTAGCATAATTAATAAAAAGATTAATTACCCAGAAACTATGTCTCTTGAACATTACATCACAGTATGATGGAATACCACTGTGCTATAAGAAATAGACATGATGAATATATAAACAGTGTTATGCGCTTATACAAAAATGAAGTAAAAAAACCATAAAAACAATATCCAAAATGACTATAAATTGTCATAATTGTATATTGTATAGTGCCAACTAAAAGAATAAGCAGAAAACTATCATATCCAAAGTAAATAGTATAAAAAGTGAGCCCACTCCCCTTTTCAGCAATTTTTGAGAAGATTAAGGAAGCTCCTACTCTCATAAATTCAATGAGTGAAGATTTCACTCCCCTTTTCCTGCTGCCCACAGACCAAATCTAGATCCACAGGCCTTGAAAAGTTAAGAACAACGGAGGTTGGTGAAGATAACAAGATTAGAAACAAAACTATGACCTAATTTCTCTGTACATAGGCATAAAAAGTTTATTTTTATTTAGTTTTGTATTTTTAAAATTATATTTGTATGAGAACATAATATTCAGAAATGTATTATTTTACAAATACAATAACAAGATCAAAACGTGTCCTGAACTGGACCCGAATTGAGACCAACATTCTCAAAGGCCAGTTGGTCTAGCCTCAAGTGAAAGCCTCATTAAAATCTGTATTTAGAAGTGGGAATAAATTGGATCAGCAGAAAACACTAAAGATTTAATTCCAGCAAAGCAGATCAGAACTCTTTCATGTATTTAGCCCCTCAAAATTTCATCACCTCTCAGCCAACCTCATCCAGACTAAAATTTTGATGAGAAACACAGAGTCTGCTACAAGGCCCATACTCAAACCCATTTCAATTTGCTAGGATCTACCCAAGTTCTCCCTTTTTAGCATACCCTTCAATAGCTGAGAGGTATCTCTACTGTTCAGTGAACAGTATGTGTGTGTGTGTGTGTATATATATATGTGTGTGTGTGTGTGTGTGTGTGTGTGTGTGTGTGTGTGTGTGTGTGTGTGTGTGTGTGTGTGTATATAACTTTAGCAGAGGCATACCAAGTGAGAGAATGCAGCACTTGACAAACCTTTAAGCACTGTTAAAATATGTGCTATTATTGTTATACTTCATGATTGAACCATTTTAACATGCACTTTCATTTGGCTTTGCCAATCAATCAGTAAACATATATTAAATGCCCGCTATGTTCCAGGCATAGCACTAAACTCTAGGGATACAAAAAGTGGCAAAACACATTTCCTTCTCTTAATGAGCTTACAACCTAAAGGGGGAGACAACATGTAAGCAACACAAAGCAAGCTCTATACAGGATAAATAGGAAATAAGAGGGAAGGAAGGCACTAGAATTAAGATGAATTGAGGTAGGCTTCCAGTAAAAAAGATGGGGTTTTAGTTGATACTTAAATAAAGTGGGGGGAGAAGCCAGAGAGGTCAGTAGGCAGAACTGATTGAGGAAGAATATTCCAGGCACAGGGGACAGTCAGAGAAATGGCCCAGAGCCAAGAGACAGAGCATCTGATTCATAGAACAGTAAAGGGGTCACTGGATCAAAGAGTATGTGGTGAGGAATAAGATCTAACAAGACCGGGAAGGTAGGAAGGAGCTAGGTTATGAAGGGCTTTGAATGTCAAACAGAGCATTTTGTATTTTATTTCAGAGGCAAGAGGGAGCCTATGGAGTTTACTGAGTAGAGGTAACATGATGGGATCTGAGACTCAGAATCACTTTAACAGCTGAATGAAGTTTGGATTGGATTGGGGAGAGATTTGAGGCAGACAGGCCCATCAGCAGGCTAGTACAATAGACCATGTATGAAGTTATGGGGGCATAAACTAGAAGGCTGGCAGTATCAAAAGAGAGAAGAGGACATATTGAAGAGATGTTGCAAAGGCAAAATCAAAAGGCCCTGGCAGTCGCTTGGCTATGGGTGTAAGAGACAGTAGGGAGTCTGAGATGATTCCTAGCTTGTGAACCTGACAGACTGGCAGGATGGTGTTACACTCTACAGTAACAGGAAAGGGGGGTTGGGGCAGGGAAGGGCAGAAGAAGAATTTGGGGGAAAGATGAGTAAACATTTTGGACATGTTTAGTTTAAGATGTCTAACAGATACCCAGTTCGGTCTGAAAAGCAGTGAGAGATGTGAGACTGGCAGTCAGCATGGAGACTTGGACAGGAAAAGAAGACTTGAGAGATAAGATCACCAAGTGATGGAAATCTAGAGGGAGAAGAGAAGAGGGCCCAGAAAAGAACCCTCAGGCACAACGAGGGTTACAGGGCATGATCTGGATGAGGATCCAGCCAAGGATTCAGAGAAGACATGGTCAGATAGTTAGGAGGAGATCCAGGGGAGAATGTACCCAAAAACCTAGAGAAGAGAGTATCAAGTTGGAGAGAGTGATCAACAGTGCCAAAGGCTACAGAGGGGTCAAGAAGAATGAGAATCAAGAAAAGGCCACTGGAATTGGCAACTAAGAGGTGATTAATAACTAGCTGTGTGACCATGAACAAAATCAGTTTCTTAGTTTCACTTTCCTCATTTATAGGATGAAGATAATACTTCTGCCATCCATCTCCCCAAGTTGTTGTGAAGATCAAATGAATATCTAGCAGAGTGTCTTGAATACAGTTTACATTCAATGTTGATTGAACAGAACAAAGAAATCATTGTACATAGCAAGGGAGTTACTTGTCTAGGGAAATCAACCTGTGAAATACAAAATTAATGTTCAGGAACTCTTGTCTTAAAATTCAGACTAAAACAAGACTTTTTTTTTTCTTTTGGAGGGCAGTTGGGGTTAAGTAACTTGCCCAAAGTTACATGGCTGGTTTTTTGTGTGGGTGTTAAGTGTCTGAGGCCGGAACCAAACTCAGGTCCTCCTGATTCTGGGGCCAGCGCTCTCACTCACTGCACCACCTAGCCACCCCAAAACAAGACTACTCTTAACAAAAGTATGTCATAGATTATAGGTTATCAAAGATTACATGGGGAACTGTGCACCAAGATAGATAGAAAAAAACTACAAATACAGAACCTGCTGACAAGGTCAAGAGTATTCCATTTTGAAGGAAACAATGATATAAATTGAAGTAGGTATCAGACATGCTTTCTCTCATACAAATTACAACCCATTAAAAATTTTCTGGGACAAGATGGCTAGAAACTTAAAATTTCAAAAATTTTAAAAGTTTGAGGGCAAGGAAGCACTCTTCACTTCTTTTATGTTGTAGACTCCTCTGGCAGTCTGGTGAAGCCATTTGGCCTAGTATGTTAAGAGGTTATTTTCTTCCGTATTTTTTGGTGCCTCCTTTACCAAGAAGTTGACTCTTTTTTTGATGATTTTCTTACATCATTTTCATTTCTTTTCCCAATTTTTCCTCTACTTCTCATTTGATTTTTTAAATTCTTCTTGAGTTGGGACAGCTGGTGGTACAGTGAATAAATCACCAGGCCCGGAGTCAGGAGGACCTAAGTTCAAATCTGGCCTCAGACACTTAACACTTACTAGCCCTGTGACCTTGGGCAAGTCACTTAACCCCAATTGCCCTGCCCTTCCCCCTCCAAAAAAGAAAAAAAAATTCTTCTTGAGCTCTTATCAGAATTCTTTTTTGGCCTAAGATAAATTCACATTTTTTCTCTAAGGTTTTAGATGTGCTCAATTTTGACTTTGTTGTCTTCTTCTGAGTGTGGGTTTTGTTCTTCCCTACTATTTCCATAGTAACTTTCTATGGTTCTTTTTTAAATGTTTTGTTTTCTTTGTTTATTTTGTTTCTTTTTTAAAAATTAATTTATTTATCTTTAGTTTTAAAATATTCAGTTCCACAAGCTTTTGAGTTTTAAATTTTCTCCCTCTCACTTCCCTCTCCCCAGCATGCAATCTGATATAGGCTCTACATTCACATTCATATTAAACATTTTCATATTAGTCATATTGTAAAGAAGAATTGTAACCAATGGAATGAACCACAAAAAAGGAGACACAAAACAAAACAAAAAAGAGAGAGCAAATAGTATGCTTTGATCTGCATTGAGACTCTGTAATTCTCTCTCTGGATGTGGATAGCATTTTCCATCATGAGCCTTTTAGAGTTGTTTTTATTGTGTGCTCATTTTCCCAGCCTTTTTCTTGACTTTTAACTCTATTTTAAAGTCAGGCTCTGCTCCCTAGGTAGAGGGGTCACTCTCCCAAGCTTCAGTTTTATTTTGGTTTTTTTGCTACTGCTCTCAGAGCTGGTTCAGGGGGGAAGGGGATGGGAAAGGGGATTATTTTTTGGCTCTTAAAATGTGGTAAGGAGAGGTGTGGTCACTGCTCTCTTGTCCAATGCCCCAGTATGTGAGTGACTATAAGCACTCTTTCCCACCCTAGAACTGTAACCAAGGTCCCCACTCCCCTACCACTGCTAGCTCTGGTGTGCCAGTCCTCCTTCTTGCCCTTGGACTGCAATTCAAGCCTGAGACCCAGATCCTTATATGACTTGAGGCGGTGATAAGGAAGGAGGGCATTCTAGACATGGTCTCCTTCCTTATCACCACCTACAGGATTTCCTGGCTTCCTTCAAGTCCCAACTAAAGTCCCACTTTCTTCTTCTTTCGGAGGCAATCAGGGTTAAGTGACTTGCCCAGGGCTGCACAGCTAGTAAGGTCATATTTAACTCAGGCCCTCCTGACTCCAGGACCAGTGTTCTATCCACTATGCCACCTAGCTATCCCTAAGTCCCATCTTCTTTAAAAAGCCCTTCCCAGTCCTCCCTCATCTGAGTGCCTTCCCTCTAAGAATATATTAACTCCATCTTAGCCTGTCTATCTTATTTGAACATAGTTGCTTGTATGTTGTCTCTACCATTAGACTGAACTCCTTGGGATCAGAGACTGCCTTTGTTTGTATCCCTAGTGCTTAGTACAGTACCTGACACACAATACATGCTTAATAAATCTTTGTTGACAACGTCTAAGACTCACAAATATATAGAAGCACTGAAAAAAACACTGGCATCAAAAAGATGTTTTTGTGGTCATGGAGTAGCTTACTTAAAAAGCACTGTACAATTTCCAAAATGTAATCTAATTCTTCTCTTCCCCATATTCACTTCAATGCCATCAAGGTGGTAGAATGGATGGAACCTTGGACCTGGAATAAGGCTGGCCTGAGTACAAATCTGGCCTCAGATACTTACTAGCTGTGTGACCCTGATCAAGTGACTTAACCTGTTTGCCTCAGTTTCTTCGTAACATAATCTTACCTCCCAAAGTTGTAAGAGTAAAATGAGATCACATTTGTAAAATGTTCTGCAAACCTTAAAGTACTAAGTAAATGCTAGCTATTAGTATCATTATTTCTGGGCCCTGTTTGTTCTAGCTTTAACTATATTTTTTCCTACTCCCATTAAGTTCTCTCCACATATCTCTAACACAATACCTTTGCACTGGCTGTCTCCCACGCTGTGGGATATAGTCTCTCCTCATTTACTTCCTTTAAGGCAGGCCAGGTGCTACCTCTTACAGAAAAGTCTTTCCTGATACCCCTAGTAATTAGTACACTCTCCTTTCTTGAAATTATATTGTATTTACTTAACTGTGACTATGTTGCACCCATCCAGTAAAACAAAGGCTTCTGCAGGGCAAGAAGTACATTCTATCTTTACAGACTTACACTATTATAATGTCTTATGACTAGCAGAACTTTCCTATCTCCACACAAAACAGCCTTCTCACCCTTGAAAATGCCTCCTCCCCTGGTTCCTCTTCTAACTGGTAAGTTCAAAGAGTCCAGGTCATCCATATCCATTTCTCTCTAGGCTCAACTCTGCTCTTTGAACATTTCCACCCTCCCCCTACACCCTTCCAAGTACTCCTCCCCTCAACTTCCTCTGCCCTTCCTGCTCCTTGTTATGTGGTGTCCTTTCTCCTTTAAACTGTAAGCTCCTTCAGGGTGGGGATTGCCTTTTTTTTTTTTTTTACTTATATTTGTATCCCTACACTTAACACAGTTCTTGGCACATAATACTTAGTAAATGCTCTATCTATTTATCCATCCTATCTATAGTAAGAAGTGGACTGAATTAAGTGGCTAGGAGAGGATGACTGGAAGCATAAATTCAAGGATAGTTTCTTGCCCTATATTTCACTGTTATCTACAAATAGGTATAAAAATTCTAGTCTGTGAAGTTCCCAAACTCAATAATATGAATAAAGCCTGAGCTTCTTCAGACCTTTAAAATGTGATTCATTATTATTTAGGAAGCATTACAAATTCCCAGTGCAAACTCTGCCAACTGCAATAATGAAAATACCTGCCGAAGTAAAAAATAAATTTTAGAGTACTCAACATTTTAGTTTATCCAAGTCACCACCCTCTTCCAATAACTCAGTTAATCAAAAGCTGCTAACACATTGTTGGCGCATGGTCTCTATGTTATTGATGCCCAAAGGACAGTTAAAAAAAATTCCATAATACACAAGTTTTGCTTAATTGTAGTGGCTCACCTTTTCAGATGTCTGCCCAGGAGATGAACTGTTCAAGTCCTCGTGCACACGATCCAAAAGCCAGAGGAGAAATTCCAAGGCATCATGTTGTGAATTACCTTGGAACTGAGAGCCATACTTAGAAACTGTGTTCTAAAGAAAAAGAGGACCAAAATCATCCACTAGTACCAAAGTATGTAAAGAACTGAGCATAGCCAAGAGGCTATTCATTATCTCTAAAAAACCAAAAACAAATAAAAAATATCATCGTGTCTGGGAAGGCAGCAAGGATTAAGTGAAAGAAGGAATCATTTTTTCCCCCAGTATCTAGGCTAAGCCAATGGCTCAATATAATACTGCTGCTCCTATCTATTTAAAAGCCACAATAGTTAAAAAAAAAAACAAACAATAGATGTGATAATCCCTGAAAATCAATTAATGCTTAAAAATTTGCATATGAAAACATGAACTTATATTATGAACAGTTTTTAGTTACATATTACATTTATCATGATCATCTTATTGCATTTGTATCTATTGTATTTCTTACCATTTATGACATTTTCAAAAATGTTTTTCTCATTCTTCATCTTTAGTCCATTGCCTCTGCTGTCCAGAAGTTGGTAAACATGTTTCATTAACAAGACTCTGGAAACATGGTTTATTATTTCATTGATCAGAGATACTTTCTTCAAGATGACTAAAATATTGTAAGTAATAATATATCCAACTAAGGAACTGATACTGTTCTTTCACAACTCCAAAGGGAATTCTTTATACCATCTCAGAATCTTTCCATTAAGATTGTTAAGGGATTAGATAAGCATTCACTCATTTCTGACAACCTTTCAAACATATTGCAACAATGAAAAAAAACATCTCAGAATCAAGTGGAAACCCTGAAGTGATTTTTAGTGCATGAGCAACAAACAAGAAAAGCCTTACAATTGTCAGTATTTAAATCTGGTAATCATTTCAATGCAATTAAACAACCTGGTTTCAATTCCCAGTTGTACTACTACATATGACCTGTGTAACCTTGGGCAAGTGATTTAATAACCTGTCTGAATCTCAATTTGATCATTTGTAAAATGAGGGATGTAGACTAGATGACCTCTAACATTTGCCCAGTTCTAACCTATCCTGATCTTTCTTTCAAAGAACTGGAACTAATTTAATGACAGTTTAAATCCATAAAATACTAAAGCTCTTTGATTTCTGTGCACCTTTCACATTTTCCTGCTCATCACCTCACACTAATCCATCCTTTGGAAGGTAGGATATTTTGAGAAGGTTGAACAAATTACCAAAATACTTCCTGTCTCCTTGGACCATGAATCTGAGCATAAGTGTGAGTGAATGGCTCTAAGGAGAATTAACTGCAGCATGCCCTTCACAAGCAGTAAAAGAATCTTAGGCAAGAACCCTATAGTTTGTGGAATGGATTCAAAACACAGCCTCAATTACCTAAATTATGTCATTTTTCCTTCTGTTACACTCTCAAGTACTCCAATGGATCTGTCATCTTATCAATGTGAATACTTCCACCAGTGACACCAATTTTGACCCATGTTCCTCCTGTGTAGTAATTTATTTCCATATCCTCCTATGAGTTCACCAAAGCAGATCCACCCTAAGTGCTAGAGACCTGTCTCACTTTTTCCTGACAGCATGAGGATGTTAATATAGTGGAAGACATGGGCTATTAGCTATTCTTTGTTATCAGAACATCTCAGTTTCACACATCAATCAACATTTATTAAATACCTATTTCCAATCAATCAATAAGCATTTATGAAGTACTGTGTGTTAAGCACTGTGCTAAGTGCTGGCAATACAAACTGAGGCAAAAGACAAACCCTGTCCTCAAAGGATCTCACAATCTAACCAAGGAAACATGCAAACAAATTTATACAAACAAGCTATATATAGGATAGAGAGGAAATAATTAATAGAGTAAAGGGACTAGAATTAAGAGGGGTTGAGAATGGCTTCCTGTAGAAGATGGAATATTTGTTGAGACTTAAAGGAAGACATGGGAGCCAGTAGGTAGAGACGGGGATAGAGCATTCCAGGCATGAGAAGCAAAGAAAATGCTCATGTGCTAAAGAAAAGATAAAACAACAGTGCCAAAACAAATACTGAATAAGAAATCAGTAAGCACCTTTAACCAGACTAGGTTTGCAAAAGATGACACCAGAATCCTGCAACCACTAAGGGGGTACAAGGGAAGGTGCAGGCAGAGGAGCCAGAGCAAGGAAAGGGCAGAGCTGGGAAGCCTATGTTCTCACAGGCTCAGACTGATACAGTCACCTTCCCCATCTCTTCTCTTTGCTCCTCCTCACCCCTGCTGGGGATCAGAGGATCTAAGTGCTCCCCAGATCAGTCTTCATGCCCTAGGAACACTGAAAGTTTGCAGTCTCTGAACAATACAATCCCTGATGGCCTCAAGGACCTCAGCATTCTGTACCCTGAAGAAACAGATGAGATTGAGACCTCCCAGAACTTTTTGCACAGCTGCTGTTGTGTTTGTCTTTGTTTTCGAAGAGGACCATGACATCAGGGAAATGATGACATGACTTTCAGTTGACTTTGATTTGAGTGAGGGAGGGCTGTGCAAGGTCACCAGTCTCACTATGTCCTCCAAAAGTCATCTGGGTCCAGCAGTCAGATATTCATCAGGCTGACTGGAGATGGCCCAGGATACAATGGGAGACACTGGCCCTTTTAGGTGAAGGCCTTTTCAGGTTCTCACTTTGAGTGAAGTAATGCCCATTCAGTGAACAGGCCTCTTTAAGAAGTGAGTGAACGGCTGGTTCCTTTAATTAGAAAAAAAAAAGAAAAAAATCAAGATGGGAGGTAAAGACCCTCAGGGTGGCTGTTCCAAAGAGAAACAGTTACCATTGACATTCACTCTAAGTCAGGAGGGACCAAAATATAGCCATTAAGTGGAGACTGGGCAGGGTCCTATCGTAGTCTAGTCCATGAGTAATCGATAAACTTCAGAGTGAAATGGGTTTGAGTTTTGTCTTTGAGAAAGACAGGAAGGAAGGAAGGAAGGAAGGAAGGAAGGAAGGAAGGAAGGAAGG